>NW_015386101.1:407133-420706 GCF_001527695.2 Protobothrops mucrosquamatus | reverse complement strand
CACTCCAGCCTTCTGGTGGGGAAAACTGCCGCTTGGGAAGCGGAGGAGGCTTTTTGCGCGCGGGGGGGGCGGGCTGGCTTCTCTTACCCCGTTTGCTTCCTCCCCCCCCACCTCCCCTCCCCAGCCCTCTCCTCTTTTCCCCGGCCCCCTCCCCTCCCCACTCCCCTCCCCGTCGCCCAGCCCGGGGTCCGCGAGCGCCTTTTGCCCGTTACGCAATCCGGAGCAGGCGGCTTTTGTTTTTGAACGAGACGCCCGCCCGCGCGCGCGCGCCTGCCTCCCAGCCCGGCTGGTCTTGCAAGCCGAGGCGGTCGCCTCGCGCTCCGCTTGGGGAGGGGGACGGCGGGGTGGCTGGGTGGCTGGGTGGGATGGGCCCGTCCTCTCCCTCCCTCCCTCCTTCCCGTCCTCCCCGACGGGCCCGGCTTGCCAAAATTGCAGGACCGCCAGAGGGTTAGGATGAGTGGAGGTGGGGGCGCGAGAGCCGGACCGACGAGGACCCTAAAGGAGGACTTTGCAGCCTTCGCGGTCCCCAAAACGTGGTTGGCTGGAGGGCGGTGGGACAGATGTCGCGGATGCAGCCCTTCGGACGCGCAACGAAAAAAACCAAGAGTGCAAGCCGCGATCCCACTCGCCTACCCCCTGAAAACGTGTGAATGGGGTGATGGGTAGAGTTTTGGGGGGGGCTGGGGGGAGAGAGATGCGTGTTGTGGCGACATCGGGGAGGGGTGTCTGTTGGGTTCCGTGGAGGACCGGAGGAGGGTGGTGGTGGGGAATAGATTCGGAGTCTGACGTTACCCTTGAGCAGAAAGTCGAAAAGGGAGATTGTGAGGATGCAGAAGAGTTGAGAAGCAGCCGCGCGTTAAGCCTGGCTTGCCTTAATTCTTCTTCGTGAAACCACCTGCTTTCCAACACACACACACACACACACGCACTCACACCCCTGCCCCGAACGCACCGTCGCGTGTGATTGGCATAGTCCCCATCCTGATGAGTTGGCAGCCAGCGACGCTGCTGAGCCGCCCTTGGCGGCTGGAAAGCCCCCCGCCCGCTTCTCGGCCGGGAGGGGAGGGGAGGGGCTGCAGCAGCTGGCGCGGCCCTCCCCGTCCCGCCCGCCTCTGGACCAGCCCGTCCGTCAACAGGCCGTCGAGCGGGGCCGGAACCAACGCCTTTCCGGAGCCTGCCCTCCGTGGGGCGGGCCGCGTGGGCCCTCTTCGGCCCAGTTTTCCCCCCTCCCCTCCCCTCCCCTCTGGAACCCCTCCGGAGCTCCCCACTGGGCAGCTGCCAGCACCGACGTGGGTCCTGTTCCCCTTTAGCCGGCTTGCACGGGTGTATGTGTGTGTGTGTGTGTGGAGAAGAGTGGAAAGCAGGTCCGGGAAGACGGGGGGGGGGGTTCATCGTCTGGAGCCCCGTGGAAAATTCCCTGGAGGGAGGCCGGGGAACGAGTTGCAGGTGGCAGGATGCGAAGCTCCCCTTCGGTCCCCTTGCGCTACAAATCCTGCAGATTTCGCCTCCACCCGGAGCTTCCCTCCTCCCGGCTTACGTTTTCCGCCCTCCCTCCCGCCTTCCTTCCTATTTGGAAACCTGGAAAAATGAAAGCAAAAGGGAGGCGGCGATCCCAGAGAAGGAGCCTGCTCCCCATGGCTTTGGATGCTTGTAGTGTATCAGCGACTTGTTTAACGTCCCCCCTCCCACACACCCACAAACACACAAACACACACGCACAGAGCCCCGCCTTGGGGAACTTTAAATAACTATTGCAGCCAGTCTCTAGGGAGCCTCGTATAAATAGCTATCTCTGGTATCTTTGGATTTTGTTCTGCTGCTGCTGAAGGGTGAGACTTTCCCCCCCCCTCCAGCCTGTTCTGTTGGACAAAATGCTCGAAATGCTGCATTTGGACACAGATTTGTGCATAAAGAGCGGGTCAATGGACAGGATGGGTTGGGTTGCTGTATTGGAAGAAAGCTTTGGGTAGAAATCATTCTTCTTTTAATCTACCCAACCGGCCTTCCTTTCTGGCTAGGCTGCCCTTGGGCTTGGGGCTTGGGAGAGGACAATCCAAGGGCTGTTGCCGATGCTGGAATGGGCTGAGCTTGGGTGGGGAACCGTGGCTCAGCTGCAGAGGGCATGCCGTGCATGCAAAACACCCAGATTGAAGTGCTCCAAGCCAGGTTCCAAAGATGTCTTTTTTTTTCCCCAAAAAGGCAACTGGACTTTTTTTTTTTTTTTTACAGAATAACCGAGCTGAAAGGGACCTTGAAGGTCATCTAGTCCAACCCCCCTGCACAAGCAGGAGACCCTATACCATTTTAGACAAATGGTTATCCAATCCCTTCTTAAATGCCTCCAGTGTTGGGGCACCCACAACTTCTGAAGGCAAGCTGTTCCATTGGTTAATTGCCCTCACCGTTAGGAAATTTCTCCTTAGTTCTAGGTTGCTTCTCTCCTTGATTAGTTTCCATCCGTTGCTTCTTGTCCTGCCTTCAGGCGCTTTGGAGAATAGCTTGACTCCCTCTTCTTTGGGGCAGCCCCTGAAATATTGGAACACTGCTGTTATGTCTCCCCTAGTCCTTTTCACTAGACTAAATATACCCAATTCTTGCAACCGTTCTTTTTATGTTTTAGCCTCCAGTCCCCTAATCATCTTTGTTGCTCTTCTCTGCACTCTTTCCAGTCTCTACGTCTTTTTTTTTATTGTGGTGACCAAAATTGGATGCGGTATTCCATGCGTGGCCTTACCAATGCATTATAAAGCGGTAGGATCACTTCTCGTGATCTCGATTCTATCCTTCTGTTAATTCAACCTAGGATTGTTATTGTTGTTGTTTAAAAAAAAAAGCTCTTAGCTTCTCATCCAAGAAGCTTCTTCAGTTCTGAACTGAACTGAACTGAAGAAGTTTCTTAAATGAGAAGCTAAATGTCTTCAAAGGAAAAAAAAAAACCCAAGAAAGTCCATTTGTCATTTGGAAAAAGCACTTTTGGGACAACCAGGACCTGGATGATTGAGAAGCTGCCTAGACATATCTCCAAGCAAAAGATGAGAAAATTATTTGTATGCCAGAAATCCTGAGGAAGAGTGGCTCGCTCTTTTGATGTCTGGAGATGCCTACTTTGGAGGCTCATGATGTTGTATGTTGATACAGTCCTCACCTTATGGCTACACTTGGGACCAGAACTTCCATCGCTAAGCAAAGCGGTCATGCCTGATTTTACGGTCCTTTTGCTGCGGTTGTTAAGTGAGTCCCTGGTTATTAAGTGAATCATACACTCGTTGAGCGAATCTAGCTTTCCCCATTGTGAAACGAACAGCCTTCGACTGACCCTTCTAGTCCCTAGTACGCTGGGACCCTACGGTGTTGACAGGATTTGTGTAGGACCAACGGATGGGGACCGGATCCCAGACTTAAAACTAGTGTACTTACGTCCGTGTGACGTCACTAGTATTCACACTCCTGATTCTCCGTTACACCACATCACCAATATCTGAACCTGACCCTGTGGACTAGAAGGTTCTCTTTCCCTCTCAGTCACGGGCACCAGATACACTCTCTCAATTCAGTTGACCTCACAGGGTTGATGTTGTGGGGAAAACAGAAGAAAAAAGCACTGTTTTTGTTGCCATGAACTCCTGAGTGGCAGGCATGAGATACCCATAACAGATAAATAAGTCATAGAAAACATTCCCTAGGCTTTTTAATCTTTTAATCTTGAAATAGGGTTCTTCATCGTCATGTCTGACGCTGAGAGGTAGACTGGCTGCATGCAGATAGTCCTCAACTTTATAAGAATCCGTTTAGTCACCGTTCAAAGTTATAACAGCAGTGAAAAAAGTGACTGATGACCGCTTTTTCACACTTACGACCGTTGCAGCATCCCCGTGGTCACACGATCAAAATTCAGATAATTGGCTACTGACTCATATTTACGATGGTCGCCGCGTCCCAGGGTCACGTGATCCCCTTTTGCGACCTTCTGACAAGCAAAGTCAATGGGGGAAGCCAGATTCACTTAACTGTGTTCCTAACTTAATCACCGCAGCGATTCAGTTAACGGCTATGGTAAGGAAGGTCATAAAATGGGGCAAAACACACTTAACGACTGTCCGGCTTAGCAACAGGAATTTTGGGCGCATGTGTGGTCATGTCAAGGACTACCTGTTTTAGGCACCACCTTCTTGATTTAAAAGCTTCCGTTTGGCCTGGCTGCACTTTCATTCTTTGTGATATTTTATTTCTGATGGGCTGTCGTTCGATCCATTTGTCATTCACATTGAGTGGCGTGAAATAGGAGCGGAACAGTTGACCTGCAGAATGAAAACAGAAGGTTGTTATATTTTCTGATCTCTTCGTGCAGGGTGGTAAATTTTAACAGCATTGGTCACTGGATCCCCTCTCTTGGTGGCTTCTGTCAAAGCAAGAAGGCACGGGAGATCAGGAGAACGATTACAAAATAATTGCTTACTGCCAGCTTGCAGTTTGCGCTAATTGTGGCTCCCAGAGGATGCTGGTGGGATGGAAATGGAGGCAAAATTTGGTTGTAACAGAGAGATCTGCATTTAGAAGTCTCCAGGAGCTGAGCTACAATGGTGGGGTGTTTATTTTGATCTGCTTATCCAATGAACTCATAGTCCTAGCGGTTGGCTTTCTAAGAATCTTATCACTTTTGTACAAAGAGAACTTAAAAAAATGAAGGATGACTCTGTAAGATTGCTGGCTAAGAAAAACAGGCTGGTTTCAAAACACACCCAGTGGATGAGAACGTTCGCACCGCCCTCTTTGATGTGACTTTATTGGCATGCATGTTGATTTCCTACAAATTCAGATTCACCGTCTCTCTGTTTGGATAACTAACGATGGTCTTGCAAGGCTGGCAGACATTTGAACTCAGAGGGCTTGAAACTTTCCGGGGGAAAGTCCTTTTAATAGCAAATGCAGTATCTCTGGGCTGGGAGAATTGGAACTCACCAAGAATGAGGTACAATGACTTTTAAGTACAGGACGTAGGATGTGTCTACGATCAGTGGCTTATTGGTGTTGTGATATTAATGAATGTAAATTTAAGGGGGTGAAGGTGGAGGACAATTAGGGCAGGGGTCCCCAGCCCCCGGGCTGTGCACCAGTACCGGGCCATAGCATGCCAGCAACCGGGCCGCAGAAACAAGCAAAGCCCCATCCGCGGGATGCAGGCAGCACACAAAACCACGCACCCTCCGGTCCACGGAAAAACCTCTCTCCACGGAACCGGTCCCTGGTGCCCAAAAAGTTGGGGACCTCTGAATTAGAGCATTCAATGTGACGACATTCATTTAGTGACCAGTCAAAGTTACAACAGCCCTGAAAAAAGGGATTTACAACTGGTCCTTGCACCTACAACCGTTGCACCATCCCTGTGGTCACATGATAAAAATGTGGGTGCTTGGCAACGGGCATGTAATTATGACAGATGCAGCATCACAGGCTCCAACGACCTTCCCAGCCGACTTCCGACAAGCAAGATGATCGAGGAAGCTGGATTTGCTTAACGACCAGCTGATTCGCTGAACAATTGCAGTGATTTGCCTAACAACCCTGGGGGGAGGAAAAAGGTTGTAAAATTGGGCGCACTTAGCAATCGCCTTGCCTAGCGACAGAAATTCTTGTCCCAGTTGTAACTTGAGGACTACCTATATACTTTGAAGCAGACACTTTCCTGTCCGTTTTGCTACACTAGAAGGGGGAACATAAAGGAAACAAATCCTTGTGCAGTAGGGCTGTTTCTCAACTGTGGCAACTTTAAGAGGTGGGGACTTTAACTCCCAGAATTCCCCAACCAGCAGGCTGCCTTCCAAATATTGTGGAACTGCATCATTCATGCCCTGTTAAGGTCCGTTCCAGATTCTATTCTATTCTATTCTATTCTATTCTATTCTATTCTATTCTATTCTATTCTATTCCTGTTTATTTTATTATGTATTCTATTCCATTCCATTCTATTCTATTTTATTTTATTCTATTCTATTCCTGTATATTTTATTATGTATTCTATTCTATTCTATTCTATTCTATTCTATTCTATTCTATTCTATTCTATTCTATTCTATTCTATTCTATTCTATTCCTGTATATTTTATTATGTATTCTATTCTATTCTATTCTATTCTATCCATTCCATTCCATTCCATTCCATTCTATTCTATTCCTGTATATTTTATTATGTATTCTATTCCATTCCATTCTGTTCCATTCCATTCCATTCCATTCTATTCTATTCTATTCTATTCTATTCTATTCTATTCTATTCTATTCTATTCTATTCTATTCTATTCTATTCTATTCCTGTATATTCTATTCTATTCTATTCTATTCTATTCTATTCTATTCTATTCTATTCTATTCTATTCTATTCTATTCAGTTCTCAACTGACTCAAGGTGGCATAGGGGATATTTTCACTTGTCAAGCAAATGTATGGATGTGCAGTTGAGCTTGTTAGTAACTTTGGCTTCTTCTATATCATAAAATAGTTAAATGTTCCTTGAAGCAGGCAGATATGATTATAAGCCATTGAGTTGATGATAATTCTTAGCAACCACATAGATCAGTGGTTCTTTTAACTGGGAGTAATTATCCATGGAGGTACTGTAATTTGGGCCTATCCTGGGAGTAATAAAGCAATTTGTTATGAAACAGTTTGTGAGTTGTGGATCCAGTTAGGGACTGATGTGAAACAAGAGAATCGAGGGTTTTTTTTTCCTGATTGTAATGGCATTATTTATGATCAGGGAGAGAAATCATTGGGCCAAACAATTTAACAACTACTGATACCGGTAGTCCTCAACTTAACGATCACAATTGAGCCCAGAATTTCTGCTATTAAGTGAAACATTTGTTAAGTGAGTTTTCCTTATTTTAAGACCTTTCTTGCTACAGTTGTTATGTTAGTAACACTGTTGTCAAGTGAATCCGGCTTCCCCAATTGACTTTGCTCATCAGAAGGTCACATGACCCCAGGACACACTGCGACCGTCATAAATATGAGTCAGTCGTCAAGCATCCAAATTTTGATCACGTGACCACGGGGATGCTGCGACGGTCGTGTGAAAAATGGTCATAGGTCACTTTTTTCAGTGCCGTTGTACCTTTGAATGGTCACTAAATGAACGGTTGTGAGTCGAGGACTACCTGTATAGATAGATCTCCAATATGATCTGTCTCCATCCTTCAGGTCTTCCAATGATGCACCCATCAGCAGTGTAGCAATAGCACTTATATACCGCTTCACGGTGCTTTACAGCCCTCTCTAAGCGGTTTACAGAGTCAGCCTCTTTCCCTCCAACAATCTGGGTCCTCATTTTACCGACCTCGGAAGGATGGAAGGCTGAGTCAACCTTGAGCCGGCGAGAATTGAACTGTCGAACTGCTGGCAGCTGGCAGTCAGCAGAAGTAGCCTGCAGTACCGCATTCTAACCATTGGGCCCAGCAGGGCTCTTCTGAACCATGTAACTGAATACAATCCATCCAGTCTTGCTGCTGGTCAACTCTTTGTCTTTGTCTTCTCTTTCTTCCCGTCTTTCCCACCCTTATGGACTTCTCAAGGGAGATCGGTCTTCATATTGTGCATCCAAAGTACAATTTATTTGAGCCTTGCTTAATTCTGCCTGGAATGAGAACCCTGGATTGAGTGGTTCTACGGTCTGTATTTTGGTTTTTGGTTTTCCAAGGTATGCCGTATCCCTGGTGATTCTCAGAAATCTTTTGCCAACACTAGTGTTCAAAAGCATCGGCGGTCTTTCGATCGTGTTCCTCCAGAGTCCCAACTTTCGCTTCCGCAGAGCGTCTTTGCAGTGTAATACTTTAAAAGTTTTAAAAGAGAGGAGGCGTAAATGAAACTGAATTCCGCTCTGCCACCCACGTGTCGGTTTCACTCCAGATGCACAAAGGACCAATTCTAATTTTGGAGCCTTGTTCTGGTAACTGACATACGATGGAAGTGACCTCTCTTCTTTTAATTCACAGGTCTTCGTGGGGAGAACTAGTGTGGGGGGGAAAAACGATAAAATCATGCCAGACCCCCCAAATTCTGCCCTTTATACGTTCTTGGTGTGATCTCATGGTGTGAATACTTGCAATGTGTATTTTAATCTCTGGCCACCCTTGTGGTTAAGTGCATCTCGTTAGGAACATCCCAACGTACTTACATTCCTAGGATGATCTATGGAACAAAGACACATTTATCTGCAAACATGTTTTCCCTTCTTTTTTAAAAAAAACAAAAGGTTATATTATTTACTATGTTACAGATTGCTAATTGTTAATATTATAGTCTGTAGGGACTTGGATAGGGGCTTGAGAACGAACAGGAACTTTATATAAGTAGTTCTTTAGTTACGACCACAATTGAGTCCCAGATTTCTGTTGCTAAGTGAGACACTTATTAAGTGAATTTTGCCCCATTTGTACGGCCTTTCTTGCCACAGTTGTTAAGTGAATTGCTGAAGTTGTTGTTAAGTTAGTAACGCGGTTGTTAAGTAAATATGAACCAATTGCCAAGCGTCTGAATTTTGATCACGATGATCATGATCACTGTGAAAAACGGTCATAAGTCACTTTTTGCAGTGCCGTAACTCCGAACGGTCAGTAAAGAACTGTTATAAGTTGAGGGACTACCTGTATCTTTTTTTAAAGTTCACTATAAAGTAAATACTGCTATGCTTCTTTTCTTTAAGTAGTTACATTTATTAAGAATTTGTTTCTGTAGAACAAAAGACAAATGGGGGAAAAAAAGAAAGAGGAGAAACCAAAAAAAATACAAAAAATGGTGGGGGGGAGAAGAAGCTAAAGTTAAGAAATATATAATGGCTTCAGAACCTTCTTTTCAAGAGATAATTACATTCTTCCAGTCCTTCCTCCCTATTATATATTATGCAAGTCCCTTCAGCCCCTACTATGTTCTGAATAAAGAGGAGAAAGTATTGTTTTTCCCCCATTAAATGGTTATTGCCTCAGAGCTGGTTATCTAAGATTAGCAAAGAGGCAGTTGTAATTAAAATCAATATTTCCTTATAGGGGCATTTGTGAGCTCCATGGTTCAGAGCTCCGTAGTGTTTAGGCCTTCTTCAAATCCACATGGGTGAGATTTATTTAAAAGCGTTCCCTTGCTAAAATCCCCCTGGCCATAAACAAATGAACTGGTCCATTTTTTAATTTATTTTTTTGCTGGGGGAAGAGGTTTCTGATGGAAGAGAAACATCTGACAGGCTATGCGCTGTGTGATTTTGGTGTGTGTGTGTGTGGCATTGAACCAAGACTAGACCATCTTCCCCGCCTACTTATTTGGATTCTCCAAGTTCTTCCTTTCTACAGCAACAATTCTAAAAGCAGAAGTTTCAGTCATTTGACCTTCTTCTGCTTTTTTTTGTTGGGGGGGGGGCTGCTGGTAATATGTTAACCAGTTCTTAGTGGCTCCTAGGAATGAACGCCCCCATCTTCAAAACAAAATTAGAACCTCAGTATGCAAACAGCCCTCAAAAGATCACCAGGTCAGGTTGTTTGGTCGGAACAGAAGCAGATGACCTGGAAATTCAGGAGCAATTCACCCTGCTGAACTTTTGCTCATCTTAATTTGCTGAGGTCACAACTTGGGTTTTTCCAGTTCCTGGGAGAGACAAGGTCCACTCTCTTCAGCAAGTGTGGGAGGAAGCAAGATCTGTTTTATCTTAAAAGCTTGTCCATCTTGGCCTTGGGTCTTGGTGGTAGGAAAGATACCTCTTTGGCAACGGCCCAAGAGTGATTAAGATGTTGGTCTAGGACAGGGGTAGTCAACCTTGGCTCTTTTATGACTCGTGGACTTCAATTCCCAGAATTCCTGAGCCAGCTTAGCTGGCTCAGGAATTCTGGGAGTTGAAGTCCACGAGTCATAAAAGAGCCAAGGTTGACTACCCCTGGTCTAGGATCTGAAAGGTCCTGGTTCAAGTCCACTTCTGTGTTCATCATTGTGGAAGCTTCCAGGGTGTCTTTTGGCCAACATGCCTTACAGGATTGATGGAAAATCTTAGAGGAAAGAGTGTTATGGAGTTTCCTAGTGATAACTGAAGTAAAGAGAGTGCAAGCCTAACAATCATTAAAATAAACACATTGAAAGTATGCAATTGTTATTTGTGGTTTATATGGCTTGGCTCATTGGCTTGTTAATGCAAAGACATGCTTTTTTGGAGGAGGAGGCGACAATGCTCAACTAGTCACAGCTGCCATGTTCGTACCAGTGATAAAGGGTCAAGAGAATGTCGGATCAATGAACAATAATTGTTAGGAAAGTCATGGGGATCAATGGAGATTCATCTTGATGGCAGCAAGACTGCCTCTGAAGGCTGGGACACCAGTGGGCTTCATTGTGCAGTTGATTGGCCACTGCGAGAACAGACCGGTGGCGTTGATGGGGCAGGGGCCCCATCCAGCAAGTCACTGTTGACATTTTCATGCTCTAATGATCAAAAAGTAGCAATAGCACTTAGCAATAGCACTTAAACTTATATACCACTTCACAGTGCTTTATAGCCCTCTCTAAGTGGTTTACAGAGTCATTATATGGCCCCCAACAATCTGGGTCCTCATTTTAGTGACCTCAGAAGGACAGAACACTGAGCCTTGTCAGGATCGAACCCCTGGCAATGGGATGATAGATAAATGGATGGATGGATGGATGGATAATGCTGGGAGTTAAAGTCCATACATCTTCAAGTTGCCAAGGTTGAGACGCACTGATCTGAGCATCATCCTTTTTGCCTGCTAACAAATGCATAGCTGGTCAACCATTTACCTTTCTCCTTTTACTTCCAAGAAAACCTGTCCATCAGCCAGCCTGGGAGGAGTTAAAGATTTCAGCCCCTTGTACATTTCTTCATTAGCTCATATGGGCTCGGGATCCTGTCCTTGCTGACATCACCTGCCATTTAGCTCTAACATTCAATGAATTACGAAGGAAGCCTGGGCCAAGCCAGCTGGAAAAAGCAAGATCGGGCTGGGCAGCTGAAGATGCTACCTTCATCCTTTTAGATAGTGATAAATGCTTTGGGTGTTGGTTCTTCTTAGATGAGCTTTTGCTCCCGTTAATGGGGGGGGGGAAACATTTACGCAAAGAGCGTTGGTGTTCTGGAGGCAAGGCTGATCAATAGAGGCATTTCCCTTGGACGATTAATTTGGCTGCTGGACGTAGGAATCTAGAAGTATAACAATCTTCAATGACATGTTTTCAGTGGCCAAGAATGATGTGTTATTGACCCCTTTTTCAAACTCCAGCAATGGGGTTTTTTATGTTAAGCCACGTGGAGAAGACTAGATTAGCCTGTAGCCTCTCAATGATGTGTTTGGATTGAACTGTAAAGTCTTCCCTGAGTTTGCCCTGATTCGTATTGACCACTTAGGCCAGTGGTGGCAAACCTATTTCACAGGTGCCAGAGGTGGCATTCAGAGCCCTCTCTGTGGGCACGCGCGTCGTCACCCCAGTCCTAGGCCTTCAGCTGGGTTTTATAAAACCTTTTCGCTTTAGGCCTCCACCGCCGTGTGCAAAAAAAAAAAAAAAAGGTTCAATCAATCAATTTCAACTTCTCGCGGGAAAACAAAAGTTCTTGCAAAGTTGGAATTGATTGAGTGAACTTTTTAGTCCCACCCAGTCTGCCGTTACCACCGCAGCCACGCCCACCCAATGAGCCACGCCCACCCAATGGGCCACACCCGGCCAATGGGCCACACCCACCCGGCACTCGACGATGCATAAGTGGGTTTTGGGTTGCAGTTTGGGCACTCGGTCTCTAAAAGGTTCGCCATCACTGACCTAGGCATATCCCAGTAGATTTCTTGGCAACAACACAGAAATAGTTTGCCACTGTTTTCCATTCAGGATGCTTCTTTGACTTTCTGATCTAGCTCACAGTCTGGAGCAGTGTTTTTCGACCTTGGCAACTTTAAAGATGTCTGGACTTCATTCCCCACAATGCCTCAGCCAACTTGTTGTTATTCTGTTGTAGTCATCCCAAAGATGCTTTTTTTCCCCCAAGAGGCCACTGGACTTTCTTGGGTTTTTTTTTCCTTTGAAAACATTTCGCTTCTCAACCAAGAAGCTTCTTCAGTTCTTCAGGAAACCAAGAAAAGGCCAGTGGCCTCTTGGAAAAAAAAAAAGCACCTTTGGGACAACCATGATCTGGAATCAGGGGTCTTCAAAGTTGGTCCCTTTATGACAGTGTTTCTCAACCTTGGTGAGTTTAAGATGTGTGGACTTCAAGTCCCAGAATTCCTCAGCCAACATTGCTGGCTGGGGAATTCTGGGGGTTGAGGTCCACAAATTCTAAAGTCACCAAGGTTGAGAAACACTGTTTTATGACTTGTGGACTTCCAACTCCCAGAATTCCTCAGCCAGCGTGCCCGGCTGAGGAATTCTGGGAGTTGAAGTCCACAAGTCATCAAAGGACCAAGTTTGAAGACTCCTGATCAGGATGATTGAGACTCTCCATAGACATTGATCGGTTGCTTTATAATAATATTTACAGTGTTTTATAAGATTGGTCAAATTTCAATTCCATGAGGGTCATAGGTCCTGGATTTTGGGAGCAGTCTGTAAGGTAGCCCATTTGAGATACCTTGATTGAAAACTTTTTGTCCAGTTGTGCACAGCTTTGCTCAATTAAAGGTTACAGGAATCAGGAGTTTCAGTAACATATATATTTGAAGAAGCTGAAGGGAAAGAACCACATGATGCGACACCCTTGGGGAGGCACCCGAACGGCAGATTTGCCTACGATCCTGCAAATCCCCTTTTTTTTTCTGCTTTCTCATACTACGATTGCCAGAAATCGGCAGTGCAGCTTCCTGCCGTTTTGAAGCAGGAAACACACACAAACTGTAACGCAACCCTGAAAATAGTTTTCAAAAAAAGAAGAAAAAGAAAAGCTCGAAAAGAAACGGGAGAAAACGTTCCCCTTGTAGGAAAAAAGGAAAAGAAATCTCTTGTAGTGTCACATTGCCCACCTGTTTTACATGATCTCCCCTCCTGCTGGGTCTCGCAAATACGCCCTCTGGACCCCCCCAAGTCATTACCAAAGTGATAGGAAAAGGGCTGGCAGAACCTGGAGGTGGCATGAAAAAGGGGATAAGCCTAGAATCCCTATGTAGTCACAAGCAATCTAAGTCTAACCCCGCCCTTGAGTGCCATTGGCCCTTATCTAACTCTAAGCAAATGCTAAGGGTTACTTGAGAAGATTCCTGCGCATAGGCTTTTAGCAATAGCTCAGTTTAAATGGACCTTCACATGTAGACCTGGCCTTTCACTCCTGACACAAACTTACCATAAGGCTTTGGGATGTAAGAACATGATCAAGATGAAAGACAAAGGGGTGGTGGTGGTCCATGGATAATAATAATAATAATAATAATAATAATAATAATAATAATAATAATAATAATAATACTTTAATTTATACCCCGCCCTTCTCCCGAGGGACTCAGGGCGGCTTACAGGTAAGTAAAAACAGAGCTATACAATAAATATCTAAAAACCAAATTAAAATATATATTAGATAAACCTGTTATTAGAAAAATTATAAAATCCC
>NW_015386101.1:375500-405152 GCF_001527695.2 Protobothrops mucrosquamatus | reverse complement strand
ACCCAACCCTGTGAAACAGCTGTTTGTGTGCGCCGTGCAGTTGCTAATTCTGTCCTTTGCAGTTGGTTTACAGTGGTGAAGATCTATTGACTGGCCTGGATGACATTAATGGCAAAGGCTACCAGCAAGGAATCCACATTCCTTGAGGTCACAACGCCTCTTTCCCACCAGAGCCCTCTGGATTTTGTATTCAGCCATACGTCTGTCAGGAAGATAAACCAGATTCTGTAAGTTGCCGTGCCTCTAGTTTAATGAAGAGAAGGACGAGGGGGGACATGATAGCAGTGTTCCAACATCTCGGGGGCTGCCCCAAAGAAGAGGGAGTCAAGCTATTCTCCAAAGTGCCTGAAGGCAGGACAAGAAGCAACGGATGGAAACTAACCAAGGAGAGAAGCAACCTAGAACTAAGGAGAAACTTCCTGACAGTTAGAACAATTAACCAGTGGAACCACCTGCCTCCAGAAGCGGTGAATGCTCCAACACTGGAAGTTTTTAAGAAGAGACTGGACAGCCATTTGTCCGAAATGGAATAGGGTTTCCTGCCTGAGCAGGGGGTTGGACTGGATGACCTCCAAGGTCCCTTCCAACTTTATTATTATTATTAAGATCATCAGGGCTAACCCTAATGGAAAACATGTATTGCATTGACCTATCCCAACTCAAAATCACCTGTTTTGCACAAATGCCCCAAAACCTGAGTTTTCAAACCTTTTTGGCCCAAGCAATTCATTGATGACCTCCAAGGTCCCTTCCAACTTTATTGTTGTTGTTGTTGTTGTTATTATTATTATTATTATAAAATGGCATTGGACCACAGTGGAGCTAGTAGATTTCTTCAGATTGGGCACCTCTGTGATTCATACTTCTAGTGATAGTCCTTACAACAGTTCATTTAGTCACTGTTTTTTGATGGTCACTAAATTCACACCGTCTGTTAAAACCCTGGCTGCTTTCCTATAACATGCTGAACACAGCCAGTTGGCCATGTGTGTGTGTGTGTGTGTGTGTGTGTGTATGTGGTGTGGTGATTGCTTTTTTTGAAAATGAAATCTGCTTAGTTTATTCTGGGGATTAAACTAGTCAATATTCAGTTTCCCACCTCCCAATGGAAAAAGTCCCAGTTTCATTATTTCAAGAATCAAGCAACCAAAGTCTGCTATCAAGATCACTAACTAGGATCCTAGAGGTGTAAGAGAAGGAGTAGCAGAACCTGGGGGGCGGAGTCAAAAAAGGAATCAGCCTAGAATCACGACATAGCCATAAATGAACTGAATCCAATCCCTCTCGAATTCCATTGACCCTTATCTAGTGCCAGAATAATATTAGCTGAGTAGACTCCTGGTCATAGGCTTTTTTTAGCAACAAATCAGTTGAATTGGACTTTCACGTTTGAACCTGGTCTTTTGCCTCTGCTAGGAGGGTTTCTAAAAGAGATGCAGGACTTCAGATGTCCCCTTGGTGGGCAATGGAAGAAGAAAACAAGATTTTCCCTCATACATCTATCTCCTTTCCTAACCGTGTGATCAAAAACCTCGTCAGGAAAACCAACGTGGTGGTTTTTAGGGCCCCCATGAACACTTTATCTACAGTTGTTTTGTTAACTTTTCTTTCTTTTTCAAGATGCGTTTATCATGCTTTCCTCTTCAAGTTTCAATTCCTGGAGGAGAGAGAAAAATGAGAACCCTGCTCGGTTACAGAGGATTCTTGTGCATGACACGACCGTTATCTGTCTGTTAAGCAATTTGACATTGCCCTCAAAATAAACCCCAGGATTAACTGGAAGGCTGGGTAGACATGTTCAGCCCTCAACCACGAGGGTGGAATTGGCTGATAAATAAAGGACTGTTCCTTCTTGACGTTTTGAGAAAGTGAAAATGCCTCTCTCAGCGTTCAAATTAATGCTCAGCCGAACCTGAGGTAAAACCAGTTAAATGTACCCCAACTTTTTTTTTTCAAATCAGGGCCCTGTTTTTTTCATACTTTACTTTGTAGATTTTTAGACCGGGGCATCCAGCCTTGGCCCTTTTGAGACTTGTGGACTTCAACTCCCAAAATTCCCCAGGGGATTCTGGGAGTTGAAGTCCACAAGTCTTAAAGGGGCCAAGGTTGGACATCCCTGTTTTAGATTTATATAGAAAAATCTCTGAATGTGAAGAACCGACATTGTGCTTCCTTCTGTGGATGAGGGAAGATGTGAGCAGAATTGGGGGGAATTCCAAAACTTGTGGAAATTCCCCCCTCCAAAAAAAAAAGCTTCTTTGGGGGAGGAGAACGCTTGTGGGGGAAAACCCCTCACAAAGAATCCATTGAAGACAGAGTGGCCAATGAACGCTGGTTAACAACGGGAGGAAAAGGTGAAGGACCAGAGGAAAGAATGAAGCAACCTGGAAAATTAGATGTGCTTTTTCATTGTAAATGAAGACAGTTTGTATATTGGTGACAGAAAGAGGAGTAACCAGGGGGAAAGTTGGCTATTTCTGTTGTGTGAGAGAAGCATCTGCCCTTTGGAGTTGCCTCTGGCAGATCATCTGGGAAGCAAAACCCATGCAAGAAACAAGAAAGGAACATCTCTTTCCCCAAATTGGGCACTGTTTCTCTTCCCATCATGCACTCTTTTAATCTAACATTTTGCCTGGGTCAAGTAGAGGCCATGCTTTTCCCAGGGGACATTCTGTGGAAGTGAAAGTTGAAAGAGCATTTGATGCTTTTGAACTTTGGATTGGAGAAGACTTCTAAGAATACAGTGAGCAACAACAACAACAAAGACAATGGATCATCAAACAAATCAACCCAGAGAATGACCAGGCTCAAATTACCTTACTTTTGGACCCACTATATGAAGACCCAGCTCTTTGGTGAAGGCTCTAAATTTGGGAAAGCTGGAAGGAAAGAGAAGAGGATCACCAGCAGTAGGATAGAGCAGGGCTTTTCAACCAGTGGTACGGGTACCACCTGTGGTACATTGGCACCTGGCAGGTGGTACACGACCATCCTAGAAAAGTGGTAGCGGGGGAGGGGAATGAGCTGAACCGGTGGCAGCACCGCACAAGCCTGAGCAAGAGATGGCTGGAGCTGCAGGGCTGTCAGGGCTCAGCGGAAGCACCAGGATCGGTGCTTCTTCGGGACTGTCAGGACTCAGTGGAAGCGCCAGGATCAGTGCCAGTCTCCAGCTGGAGCTCGGCGCTGATCCTGGTGCTTCTGCTGAGCCCTGAAGAAGCGTCGATCAGCTGGAATTTTGCAGCATCTCCAGGGTCTTGTGATTGACATTCAGATGCTTGGCAACTGATTCATATTTATGACGGTCACAGTGTCCCAGGGTCATGTGAAGTGACCAAAACCTGCTGCAACCACCCAGCAGACGGGGGGTAATAAAAACCAAACACCCCCCACCCCACCCCCGCTGCCAATCCTCAACAGAAATGCTCACAACAATGAAAACCTCGGACAGGAGGAAGAGCGCCGCTGGGTGGGCAGGCAGGCGTCTTGCTCGGCTGTGGCTTCGGGGGCACTTTTTTCAGTGCCATTGTAACTTCGAACAGTCACTAAGCAAACTGTTGTAAGTCGAGGACTACCTGTATTTTATCACTTTTTTCCTTTTTTTTTTTTTTTTTTGGTCATCAAGTTTTTGACACCTTGCTAGGCGACTGGTGGTACTCGGATGTTGCCATATCCTAAAAGTGGTACAATGGGTGAAAAGGTTGAAAAGCCCTGGGATAGAGGACTCAATTACCCTAATGATGACCATTGGAAGACCTGAAGAGACAGAGTGGGAACAGATCATCACATGGAGAGTCCTATGGGTAATTAAGAGTC
The DNA here is from genome assembly GCF_001527695.2 of Protobothrops mucrosquamatus. NCBI lineage: Eukaryota > Metazoa > Chordata > Lepidosauria > Squamata > Viperidae > Protobothrops > Protobothrops mucrosquamatus. The sequence continues at coordinate 401,339 of NW_015386101.1, read as the reverse complement.
AACATCAATTTGATGGCATGTAATCAATCAAAAGCACATCATCCACACTCTAGAACAGAGAAGCATAACAAGTTTCAAGCCAAGGTTTATATGGGTCATTTGAGAGGTATTCAACATAAGACTGGGAGAGAACAACATGTCTTCCAGTTAGTGAGTGAGACCAAGACAATTAAACATTAAATTTGGTTTTATTTCATTCCATCTGAATTAAATGTAAATCCCTTCAAACATGTTAAGGCTTCCTTTCCCCTTTTGTTATAATAAAATTGTGGTTTGCCTGCAGATTTTTGTGTGTGTGTGTGGGGGGGGGAGATCTGAGATCTGCACACAAAGCTATGCACCACCATTCCAAAATTAGTACCGTACTATGTTAAAATAACTTGCATTTACCTAGCATTTGCTCTTTAATTTCATGAAAGAGAATTTGCTTTTGAACGTTTTGGTCAAAGGAAAAGATATTTTTTTTTAATAAGGGAAGGGTGGTGGAAAGGGAGGGAAAAAAAGAGAAGACAGAGGAAAGGGAAGGTTGGTGAGAAGGAAGGAAAGAAAAAAGAGAAGAAAGAAGGAAGGCAAGGGTGGTGAGAAGGAAGGAAAGGAAAGAAAGAGGAAAGGGAATGATGGTGAGAAGGAAGGAAAGAAAAAAGGGAGAAAGGGTGGTGGAAAGGAAGGAAAGAAGAAAGAAAGAGGGAAAGGGTGGTGAGAAGGAAGGAAAGAAAAAAGAAGAAAGAAGAAAGGGAAGGGTGGTGAGAAGAAAGGAAAGGAAAGAAAGAGGAAAGGGGATGATGGTGAGAAGGAAGGAAAGAAAAAAGGGAAAAAGGGTGGTGGAAAGGAAGGAAAGAAGAAAGAAAGGGAAAGGGTGGTGAGAAGGAAGGAAAGAAAAAAGAAGAAAGAAGGAAGGGAAGGGTGGTGAGAAGAAAGGAAAGAAAAAGGGATAGAAGGGTGGTGGAAAGGAAGGAAAGAAGAAAGAAAGGGAAAGGAAGGGTGGTGAAAGGGAAGGAAAGAAAAAAAGAGATGAAAGAGGGAAGGAAGCATTTCCATTTTGATGAACTGAAATAAGACTTATTGTGTTAAATGCAAGGAAACCAAACACGGAAGGTGCCATGTACCCCTTTTTTACATTTCTGTTTTGTTTCAAAGAATGCCATTCAGTCTCACACAAATTTTAACATTACTGAGCTCAATATTCATCAGAAGTTTTAATAAATACAAGAGCGATGCTTCTCCCAAGTTTTGTCTCTGCAGATGGGTTGAGATGGCTATTCCCAGGATGCCGGGCTAGCCGGAAATCCAGGCTAGATAGAAATCTTGGCACATATAGTCCCCCTAGATCTGGAGGTCACCATCTTGGGGAATAGTGGAAATGTAGTTGTAATTGTTATTTACAAACCGGTGTTTCTGGAACTCGGCAGTTCTGTGGAAGAGGCTGTTCAACCTCAACGCAACACCAAACGGAAAGCGCAACCAGATTGCCTCTGATTGGTTGAGAAACATCCTACTAGTGAAAAGAGAAATTGGTTCCGCTGTTGTGTGCCTTTCCAGGAACCCCAAGAAGCTCAAAATCCCAACTTTGTGACGACTAATGCCAACTTCATGACGACCAATCTATTTTGAAGGCCTATCTAAGTATTTTGTAGGTAGCGCGTTTGTGTTTTTAATTGGCTGGCTTGTCGCATTCATAGCTCACCCTTCTTCCAGGTTGACAAGACAGCAAGATTATCTGGTGCAGGATGGACTTCCCTGACTCTTGTCTTGCAAAGAACTCCTGAAAAGGAGCACCTTTTGTTCTCTTTGTAACTGGGGTGTCCCAACAGACATGGGGGAAATTGAGGCCCACGTTGGCCTCTTCCAGCCAATTCTGTAAAGATTGCACTATGCCTTATACCAGGGGTAGGCAACCTTGGCTCTTTTATGACTCGTGGACTTCAATTCCCAGAATTGAAGTCCACGAGTCATAAAAGAGCCAAGGTTGCCTACCCCTGCCTTATACTATGAAATGTTGAACAGGTGTAAACATTCAGAAGCCATTTGTCGCAGAGGAACCCCCAAGAACACAAACAAGATGACATGTTACTGTAAATATGTAACAAGTACTAACTAATGAGATTAGCCCTCTACCACCAACAAACAATTCCACTCATGAAGCACAGCAGAAATTGAGTTGAAAGGATTCTTTACGGTCAAATTCACTTGCCATTGGCCAAACCTCCAACAAGGCAGGACTTCCATGGAAAGTTCTTAAATACTTGCCTTATCCTGACAGCTCACAGCAAGATTTGCAATACAGGTAGTCCTCGGCATACGACCACAAGTGAGCCCAGAATTTATGTTGCTAAGTGAGAAATTTGTTAAGTGAGTTTTGCCCCATGTTACGACTTCTGTTAAACGAATCACTGCAGTTGTTACGTTAGTAACACAATTGTTAATCTGGCTTCCCCTTTGACTTTGCTCGTCAGAAGGATGCAAAAGATGGCCACGTGACGCTGCAACCGTCATAAATATGAACCAGTTGGCAAGCATCCGAATGTAAATCACGTGACCATGGGGATGCTGCAACGGTCATAACTAAGAAAAATGAAAAAAAAACACCTGTTTTGTGTTGACTTTGTGTTTTGATTAGGCACCAGTAACCGTAACAGAATTGGAAGAGACCTTGGAGGTCATCTAGTGGTCTGCTTGCTCAGGAGACCTATACTATTTTGACAAATGGCTATCCAGTCTCTTCTTAAAAGCCTCCAGTGATGGGGCACCCACAACTTCCAAAGGCAATTTGTTCCGCTGGTTGGCGGTTCTCACTGTTAGGAATTTGCTCCTTAGTTCTAGGTTGCTTCTCTCCTTGATTAGTTTCCATCCGTTGTTTCTTGTCCTGCCTTCAGGTGCTTTGATAAATATTTTGGCCGCTTCTTAGGTTGTAGCTTTTGATACATGTCAGGTTTCTATCTTGGTGTATTTTAATGCAAGCTCTTCTTGATGCATATGTATTAAGTTCTGATCGTTTGTTTTACGCATTTATGGTTTGTAGACTGTTAGATGAGAGGCAATATCGTTGACATAGATGATACCATTGATGTGAAATTGGATAACTTGCAGATGCTAGCTCTTTGCCTGCAAGTCAAAAGCTCTTTGCGAGCTATTCAAATGTTCTTTCTCAGCAAGCGACAGGATTAGGGGTGTTTTGCTTAGCTGCTGAGTCATGATTCATAGAACATGATAAATTTGAATGCAGTTTGTAAACCATGGTTCACAGCTCAGCTTGCTATAGAAACTCAGCCAGTTGTGGCACTTTCCAGCCATATTTAAACTTACAGGGATGTGCAGTCAGAGAGAGAGAAAAAAACAACCCTGCAAGGTCACATCAGCCATCTGGCCTAGGTTGACACTGCTGGACCAGGGTCCTGCATTCTTCCATCATTTGCAAGAGATGGAGGTTGGGTTGTGATGTCATCACACATCCCATCGCCGGGAGGAAATTTCAGCGTGTTATGGATGCCCGTGATCTGTTGGTTTCGGTCTTTGCTCCGAATCAGTTCTTTGCAGAAGCTGAAATTAGTAGCAAGCAACAGTTTTACTTTGACTGAAAAGAAAGAAGGTGCGCGGGCTGCAGCTTCGTAAGCTTTCTGTTCTCTGTCGCGCTTTCTTCAAAACCGCGAAAGCTATTTTCAGTAATGTTTACATCCCAGTTGCTTTACTTGAGACATTGATCCCCATGTCACCTGCCCCCCCAGGACAACTAAGGTGAGAGTCCAGATGATGGCCACAACTATGCAATCAAGCCTGTATACCCTTTGATGGACTCTTTCTTTCTTTCTTTCTTTCTTTCTTTTTCTTCCTCCCTCCTTTCTGTTTTTCTTTCTTTCTTTTTCTTCCTCATCCTTTCTTTCCTCCCTCCCTCCCTTCCTTCTTTCCTTTTTTCTTTTTCTTCCTCCATCCTTTCCTTCCTTCCTCCCTCCCTCCTTTCTTTCTTTCTTTCTTTCTTTTTCTTCCTTTTTTCTTTCTTTTTTCTTTCTTTTTCTTCCTCCCTCCCTCCTGTCTTTCTTTCTTTCTTTCTCTTCCTCATTTCTTTCTTTCTTTCTTTCTTTTTCTTTCTCCCTCCTGTCTTTCTTTCTTTCTTTCTTTCTTTCTTTCTTTCTTTCTTTCTTTCTTTCTTTCTTTCTTTCTCTTTTCTTTCTTTCTTTCTTTCTTTCTTTCTTTCTTTCTTTCTTTCTTTCTTTCTTTCTTTCTCTTCCTCTTTTCTTTCTTTCTTTCTTTCTTTCTTTCTTTCTTTCTTTCTTTCTTTCTTTCTTTCTTTCTTTCTTTCTTTCTCTTTCTAAAATTTATTGGCCACCCATCTTACCACAGGTTAAATATACAGCTACATATACAGTTAAAACATAAAAAGTTAAAATCAGACATTTAAACCAAGGACACGGGGACCGAGTAGGGAGTGGGGAGGTGGGATCTGTTATTACTCAACCACCTCCATTGTGTTGATCCCCCACTGGGGCACCAAGCAGACTGGCAAAGCCAGATCTTTAGGCCCTTACTGGAGAATAGGAGGGCTGGGGCCAAGCTCACTTCGGGAGTGGGGGGCAGGATGTTCCAGAGGGCAGGAGCCACAGCAGAGAAGACCCTCCTCCTGGACCCCACCAGCCAGAATAATCAGGCTGACGGTACCCACAGCAGCCCCCCTCTGCCGGCATGAGTGGGGCGAGCCAATCCCGGCGGGGCGAGATGGTTCCTCAAGTAACCTGTCCCTGTCCCCCCTCCCCATTTTAGGCCAGTCTCCTCACACTTGCTTATGCTTACAAATTGTTGTCACCCCCTTTCCCCCAGGGACCAACTGTTTTGTTTTGTCTTGTGTTTCAGCCACAGGTGTGAGCTTTTTGCTGTTTCCCTTTGATCATTGTGGTCGGGTGCAAATATTTCACTTTGTTGTGGGTGTTTGCTTTTTATTTATTTTTATTTTTTTTAAAAAAAATAGTTGCTGTGCTAATGAACATGGTGCGGTGGCTGTTTGTTTTGCTGACTAAAAGAAAAAGGGAAACACCCAGACAGCCAGAAGTAGAGCCCGCAGATGGAGACACAGAATTCGGGTAGCAACCCAGCACAAGAAGAGATAAGCATTCATCTCTCAGGTCCTGCAAAGCGAGAGGAGCTGTAGTTAAAAACAAGAGAATGCAAATGGTGACTTTAAGTAGTGATTTCTTTCCACCTTTATCATTTCCCAAAACAAAGATTCCTGGACAAAATTTCAACCCCGGTAGTCCTCACAGGTAGTACCACAATTCGTTCAGTGACCATTTCAAAGTTAAGAGTGGGACTGAAAAAAGTAAACACCTCACACTTAATGACTTGTCACAGCCTCCCCAAGGTCACACCATCACAATTCGGGCCCTTGGCAGCCCTCCTGGGTTACGGAATCCTGGGCTGACGTGATCCCCATTTGCCAGCCAGCTTCTGACAATCATAGTCAATGTTAAGCTTCACTTAACAACCTCATGATTCACTTAACAATTGCAGCAATTCACTTGGCAACCATGACAAAAGAGGCCTCAAGTCAGGTGTGGCTCACTCAACAACTGTCTGGCTTTAGCAGCAGAAATTCTGGTCCCCGTTGTGATTTGTAAATTGAGGACTGACCGTGAAAGAAATGTTCATTTGCCAATCCTGTTCACGAAAGAGCTCACCAAATTGCAAATATTTTTTTTTTTTGCAATTGTTCTGATATTCCTGTTTTTACTTAGTACGGAATTTGGTTTTCAGTTAGTTTAACTGCAGCGGGAACTATGCAGCGGGAACTCGGAACCCAGAGGCTTTTGCCTGGAAGACAACATCTGGGAATTTCTGCTGAGGCATAATCCTGTTATATGCTGATACAGAGAAAGAGAAAAAGAGAGAGGAGAGGAAGGGAGGGGGGGAGAGAGAGAGAAACAGAGAAGATATTAGACAATGACTAAGTGACTTTCAGGGCAAACTGAACTGAGCTGGCTGGCTGTTGTTGTTTTTTAAGCTGCAACCTTTTGAAAGAGCATTTTGATAAAAAAAAAAACAAAACACCACTCCTCCTGCCCCCTCCCTCTTATTTTTTAAAACTTCAGTTTATCAGTTTTGCAAGAACAAGCCTTCCATGGAAATTCAGGGCTAAGCATTCCAAGAAACAACTTGTTGACGTGTTTGTGTCTGCCCACCCAAGGCCTGCTGGGAAGTTGAAGCTGGTCTGCCTACATCCCAGCGTTGATGAGAAGTAGATGACGGTTCCCATTTCTTTCTCTCTTGCTTGAGACTTGGCAAGGGCTGATAACCTTGATGGCCAGGCTCCACACCCATGGAGCTCCAGAGCAATGAGGCCAAGGGGTCTGTTTCCCTAGCCTGGCAATTGGAGAGGGAAAATTAAAGAGGGATTTATTTATTGATGATGTTGTGGTCGATTGACTGAATATGTGCCATTTTCAGCCCCTAGTAGCCACATGGACCAGAGGTGGGGAACTATGGCCCTTTATGAGTTGTGCACTTCAACTCTCAGCATTCCTGAGCCAGCAATGGTGTGGATAGAGGTTCTAGAGCAGAGGTTCCCAATGTTGGCAACTTGAAGACGCATGGACTTCAACCCCCAGAATTCCCCAGCTGCAGTCCACACATCTTAAAGTTGCTAACCTTGGGAACCCCTGCCCTAGAATATCTATCTATGCCAGGGGTCTCCAAACTTGGCCCTTTTGTGACTTGTGGACTTCAACTTCCAGAATTCCTCAGCCAGGCATGCAGGTTGAGGAATTCTGGGAATTGGTCCACAAGTCGTAAAGTTGCCAAGGTTGAAGACCCCTGCTCTAGTTGAACTCTGGGATGCTCCATTGGTTTGTGTTCTGGCTGGATATTCTGTTTTATTTATTTGTTTGCTGTCTAATTTAATTATCTATCTCCCACCTCTGTTATTTATGCAAAGAACTTGAAGTTGGTCTGCCTACATCCCAGCGTTGATGAGAAGTAGATGACGGTCCCCATTTCTTTCTCTCTTGCTTGAGACTTGGCAAGGACTGATAACCTTGATGGCCAGGCTCCACACCCATGGAGCTCCAGAGCAATGAGGCCAAGGGGTTGGGCCCCATTCTCAGACGGAGAAGCTCACGATCTGTTTTCCTAGCCTGGCAATTGGAGAGGGAAAATTAATTGGAGGGGGATTTATTTATTGATGATGTTGTGGTTGATTGACTGAGTATGTGCCATTTTCAGCCCCTAGGGGCCACATAGACCAGAGGCGGGGAACTATGGCCCCTTGATGAGTTGTGCACTTCAACTCCCAGCATTCCTGAGCCAGCAATGGCGTAAATGGAGGTTCTAGGGCAGAGGTTCCCAATGTTGGCAACTGGAAGACGCATGGACTTCAACTCCCAGAATTCCCCAGCTGCAGTCCACACATCTTAAAGTTGCTAACCTTGGGAACCCCTGCCCTAGAATATCTATCTATGCCCGGGGTCTCCAAACTTGGCCCTTTTATGACTTGTGGACTTCAACTCCCAGAATTCCTCAGCCAGGCACGCTGGCTGAGGAATTCTGGGAGTTGAAGTCCACAAGTCATAAAAGGGCCAAGTTTGGAGACCCCTGACCTATGCAGTCACTAGAGGTTAAAAATGGCACATAATCAATGTGGGAAATACCCAGCCAGCTGGGGACTCCTGGGAGCTGTCAGGGTTGGGAACCTCCCCTGTTCTAGATGCCTATGGAGATTCACAGTTATCCAGGTAAGGTTGTCCCAAAGGTGGCAACGGGACTTTCTTGTTTTTTCTTTGAAGATGTTTCACTGTTTTAGGATACTGAGCGATGTGCCCTACGCTTTGAATTGGTTGATTGTATATCATCAAAGTGGTGTTGACTCTTAGTGACCACGTAGGCAGATTTTTCTCTATAATCATCTACCTCCAGCCAGGTGCTTAAGCTCTTCCAGTGGCAGCTCTCACCACTGTAACGGAGTCTCTCCACTTTGCTGCCGGTCATTCTCTTCTTAGGTTTTAGCAGTGGGGATTCTGGTAGGCTACATTAATAATAATAATAATAATAATAATAATAATAATAATAATAATAATAATAATAATAATAATAATAATAATAATAATAATAATAATAATAATAATAATAATGTTGGAAGGGACCTTGGAGGTCATCTAGTCCAACCCCCTGTTCAGGCAGGAAACCCTACACCATTTCGGACAAATGGCTGTCCAGTCTCTTCTTTAAAACTTCCAGTGTTGGAGCATTCACCGCTTCTGGAGGCAGGTTGTTCCACTGGTTAATTGTTATAACTGTCAGGAAGTTTCTCCTTAGTTCTAGGTTGCTTCTCTCCTTGATTAGTTGGACTGTCTCCAATGGAAGCTCATTTTAAGTTGTGAAGCCATTGTCGAACCTACTAAAGCAGAGTGTCAAACTGCCGGATATGTCACACAGAAGCCGCACCCACCCCAGCTCCGGCAAGGGGAAAAAAGTTGCGGTACGTCACGACACGTCCACATGACGTGGCAAGTTTGACACCCCTATACTAAAGGAACCTTGCTGGGTTAAAAAAAACAGTGGCAAATACGTGGAAGACTAGTTTCCTACCAGGTTTATCCCATTTTATTTATTTATCACAGCCACAGTGTAACCCGTGTAGAATTGTTTGTTAACAAACATTCCTAAATATACACTGCAAAACAGCGTAGTGAACTTTCAGAAGAAGCCGTATCTCAGCGGGAAATTGATTTGGCGTCCACCTTTCTCCGTGGACCTTGAAGGCGCTTTCTTTTTTAAAAAAAACAAAACAAAACAAAACCCAGATGACTTAGATTCCAGCTAAATATAAGGATTTGTTTGACTCTTTGCATCTATTTAGTTGTGTATTTTGCACGCTGGGCATGCAAATGTCTTCTGGAAAATAACTTCCTGGGATTTTATGACGCGGTTGGGTTGGGGGCCGTCTGCTGCTGAACAAATGCATGTTCTCCCGGGGGGGGGTAACACTTGGGTGACGCAGAAGAAGTTAATCTACCTTTCTCCGGTTTTGTTTTGGTTTTTTTTGTTGCACGCTTAATGCTGAAAGCTCTCAGAATTATAAACAGTCAGTATATGCAAGGTTGGGTAGGACCTTTGGGCTGATTGCTTGGGGAAAAGAGACACCTTGTTGTTAGTTGCGAAGTTGTGTCCGACCCATCGTGACCCCATGGACAATGTTCCTCCAGGCCTTCCTGTCCTCTACCATCTTCTGGAGTCCATTGAAGCTCACGCCTCCTGCTTCAGTGACTCCATCCAGCCCCCTCATTCTCTGTCGTCCCCTTCTTCTCTTGCCCTCAATCTTTCCCAGCATCAGGCTCTTCTCCAGTGAGTCCTTCCTTCTCATTAGGTGGCCAAAGTACTTGAGTTTCAACTTCAGGATCTGGCCTTCTAAAGAGCAGTCGGGGTTGATCTCCTCTAGGACTGACTGGTTTGATCGCCTTGCAGTCCAGGGGACTCGCAGGAGTCTTCTCCAGCACCAGAGTTCAAAGGTCTCAATTCTTTGGCGCTCAGCCTTTCTTGTGGTCCTACTTTCACAGCCATACATTGCAACTGGGAAAACCATGGCCTTGACTGTACGTACTTTTGTTGGCAGGGTGATGTCTCTGCTTTTTAATATGCTGTCTAGATTTGCCATAGCTTTCCTCCTCAAGACACTTTACAACCATTCATTTGGTGACTATTCCGAGTTACAACAGCATTGAAAAAAGCGACTTATGACCGTTTTTCACACCTACGACCATTGCAGCATCCCAATGGCCACGTGTTCAATATTCGGCCACTTGGCAACTGGCTCCTATTTATGACGGTCGCTGTGTCCCGGGATCACGTGATCCTCTTTTGCGACTTTCTGCCAAGCAAAAACAATGGGAAGGCCAGAGTGACTTAACAGCTATGCTACTAACTTAACAACTGTACGTGATTCATTTAAGAGCAGTAGCAAGCGAGGTGGTAAAATGGGGCAAAACTCACTTAACAACTGTCTGGCTTAGCACAGGAAATTCTTTCTGTTAGACCTTGACCAACAACTCACAGAGGAGAACAACTCTGTTGGTGAACCCGGACATTTGCATGAAAGAGAGGCTGACTGGGGATTATGGGCCGATGCTGGATTTGAGGGGGTCTGATGTAAAACTCTAGAACTGTGATGGCGAACCTTTTAGAGACCGAGTGCCCAAACTGCAACCCCAAACCACTTATGCATCGTCAGGTGCCGGGTGGGTTTGGCCCATTGGGTGGGTGTGGCCCATTGGGTGGGCATGGCTGCGGTGATAATGGCAGACTGGGTGGGACTAAAAAGTTCAATCAATCAATTCCAACTTTGAAAGATTTTTTTTCCCCGCGAGAAGTTGAAATTGACTGATTGATTGAACCTCTTTTTTTTGTACACGGCAGTGGAGGCCTAAAGCGAAAAGGTTTTATAAAACCTAGCTGAAGGCCTAGAACTGGGACGATGGCACGCGTGCCCACAGAGAGGGCTCTGAGTGCCGCCTCTGGCACCCGTGCCATAGGTTCGCCACCACTGCTCTAGAAGATAGCAGTGTTCCAATATCTCAGGGGCTGCCCCAAAGAAGAGGGAGTCAAGCTATTTTCCAAAGCACCTGAAGGCCGGACAAGAAGCAACGGATGGAAACTAATCAAGGAGAGAAGCAACCTAGAACTAAGGAGAAACTTCCTGACAGTGAGGACAATTAACCAGTGGAACAACCTGCCTCCAGAAGCGGTGAATGCTCCAACACTGGAAGTTTTTAAGAAGAGACTGGACAGCCATCTGCCCGAAATGGTGTAGGGTTTCCTGCCTGAGCAGGGGGTTGGACTAGATGACCTTCAAGGTTCCTTCCAACTTTACTATTATTATTATTATTATAAGAGCCTTTCCTGATGGCTGGTATTCTCCCGCACAGGATATATAGGCTGTTTGTGTTGTTGTTGATTTAAAAATGAGTTATTTCAAGCCCACTCTTTCCTTGACCTCAAGATCAGCATGCTTTTTGTTTGTTGGTGTCATTTCTATAGTTACATTGGCAGTTAATATATGCTGCCTTTCGTATTTGGGGCCCTTGTTTCCAGAAATAGCTAGATAGGGCAGCGTTAATAGCTGGTGGCTGCAGACATGAATCATAAGTATGGCGGCTGGGGGAACAGCGGAAGGACTGTCAGGAAGAAGACTTCTGAGGCTCGTTTTTCATCGGGAGACTTCAGTGATTGTGTGGTTGGGGGTCTCAGTAGATGGCTTGAAGGAGGAAGAGCCGTGGAGGAAGAGAGAGAGATGGACAAGGAGAGGTTAAGGGGTTACGGGGAGAGATGTGGAAACTGGGAGGATCCCATTTTTAGCACTTTCCAAATTCCCTCCAGAATGGACAATCTAATCCTGATGAGTCCTTAAAGGATCACTTCTGAAGCGCTTGGATGAAGCAGGATGCAAGGAGCCCTCGGTTTACAATCGTTCCTTTTGTGATCGTTCAAAGTTACAACGGTACTGGGGGGGGGAAAAGTGACTCGTGGCTGTTTTTCACACTTAATACTTCACGTGAAGTACTAATACCACTTTACACTGCCTTGATAAGGCCACATTTGGAATACTGCATCCAGGTTTGGTCACCACGATGTAAAAAAGATGTTGAGACTCTCGAAAGAGTGCAGAGAAGAGCAACAAAGATGATTGGGGGACTGGAGGCTAAAACTTACAAGGAACGGTTGCTGGAAATTGGGTATATCCAGTTTAATGAAGAGAAGGACGAGGGGGGACATGATAGCAGTCTTCCAATATCTCAGGGGCTGCCACAAAGAAGAGGGAGTCAAGCTATTCTCCAAAGCGCCTGAAGGCAGGACAAGAAGCAACAGGTGGAAACTAATCAAGGAGAGAAGAAACCTAGAACTAAGGAGAAACTTCCTGACAGTTAGAACAATTAACCAGGGGAACAACCTGCCTCCAGAAGCGGTGAATGCTCCAACACTGGAAGTTTTTAAGAAGAGACTGGACAGCCATTTGTCTGAAATGGTATAGGGTTTCCTGCCTGAGCAGGGGGTTGGACTAGATGACCTCCAAGGTCCCTTCCAACTTGTATTATTATTACTACTACTGCTACTACTATTATTATTATTATCATTGTCATTATTTTCATTAGACATGAACCTCAATCAACTGAACATTATCATCATCATCATCATCATCATCATCATCATCATTCCTCAACTTACGTTCATTGAGTGACTGTTTGTAGTTACAACGGCACTGAAAAAAAATTGACCTTTTTTTGACCATTTTTCACACTTAGGACCATTGCAGCATCCCTGGGGTCACGTGATTTACGTTTTGATGCTTGGCAACTGGTTCACATTTACGACGGTTGCAGCATCCTGGGGTCACGTGATTCCCCCTTTGCGACCTTCCTACAAGCAAAGTCAATGGAGAAGCCAGATTCACTTAACAACTGTGTTACCAATTCAACAACTGTAGTGACTCAAACGTGGCAAAAAAGTGACAAAACGGGGCAAAACTCGCTTAACAAATTTCTCTTCTTAGCAACGTAAATTTTAGACTCTTTTGTGGTCATAAATCGAGAACTATTTGTAGGAATAATCCCTAAGAATTCCCGTGGTGCTGTCCTAGCTAATGAAAAGAGAAGACTTCTCAAAAAGATTGGTTGTGCCAATTTCTGGAGAGTCAGCATGGCTGAACAAAATGAAGTTCTTAGGCAACACTTTTCTACAAATAAGGAGCACAACTGAAAAGTTTCTCCTCCTACCTTTGACACCACCCCTCATTGTCATGGGGGTGGGGAACTACTAGCCATTTTTTCCTATGGGGTTTATGGGTCAATTCTGGTTGAAGAAGGTGGTCCTGAAAATATCTTGATTACCAAGTTCCTGCTCTAAACCCCTAAACAGAAATAGTAGGCTGTTGGCATGCAATTCCAGCCGAATCGCAGGTTGCATTCTTCCATTGTTCCTAGATTATCCCAAAGCTTGGCGAGATACTCCTGTTAAAACTAGGGTACCAACAAGACTTCTGAACTCTTTTATCTTTTGACAGATATGGTTGTCGAACAGATAAAAGGGCTTCCTTTCATTTAAGATAGTGTAACACCCAAAAAAGCTATCTCAAGCTGCAATTCTATAAAGCCTCTTTCCTAAAAGATCAAAGGAAATAAAACAGTATCTTGGCCATCTCAACACATCTGGTATTATAGCCCTACTAATCTTTTATCATTAATTAGTGAGAATTAACAGTGAGAACAATTAGTCAGTGGAACGGAAGTTGTGGGTGCTCCATCACTGGAGATTTTCCAAGAAAATATTGGACAACCACTTGTCCGGGATGATGTGGGAGTCTCCTGCTTGAGCAGGGGATTGGACTAGAAGACCTCCAAGGTCCTTCCCAACTCTTAATATTATTCTATTCTATCTTTGCTCCCAAAAGTTCAACTGGATGCTGGTTAACAAAAGTCTACTTACTCATGTGTTAAATTGCTGGCCTCCAAAGGAGAATTTATTAGCTATTATGGAATCTTCCCCTCCAGCACTAAGGACAGGCAGGCATTTAACAACAATACAACTTCCTCTCTCTCTGTGTGTGGGTGTAGCTATTATATTCCAAGCTCTGAAACCTGCACTGCTAGACTTTCGTAAGTGCTGCTTAACTGTTGTAAAGGTTAATGATCCAAAGCCTCTCTTGCGTTGTATTCTTTACTCAAAATACTTCACTGTTTACTTTCTTTTTGCTGTTGATTTAGTTACAGCTCTGGGTTTTCTGCTGCTGTTTATGTGGCCCGTCTTTTTCGTTCCTCCACGGAGGCAGCTGTTCCTGTGTGATTGGAGAGCTGCTAGTTCCTTTATTTGTGGAGAACATGAGTTCAATGCACTCAGTTCAACAGCACGAGGCTGCTCCTGCAACATGACGCCTTGTCCATGCCCCTACATCAGCCTGCACCCCAAGGGTGCCTTCCAGATGCAGGAGAGGACCTGCTGGCTCAGAACTCTGGGACTTCTTGTCCATACCTACCTTGAAGGCTTCAGCTTTGGGGAAGAAGAGGACTAACAGGTCTCAGAGTTCATGGAAAAAAAGATATTCAAAGTTCTGGCTGGCGAGACAGCCTCCAGGTTTGTGACTCATAGTGTAGCTTTTATAACATTTCAGAAGGGTGGCCGTTGCATTACCCTTATGCTGCATCCTACTGTTTGTGGCTAGTTCTCATTGTTTAAAAACAATTGCTGCCCTTTATTTAGTTTGGTGTTCGGTATGAGTGAATCTGTATGTTTCCACTGAGCGGTGAGGGTTACTGAGATACTGCATCCAGTTTTGGTCACCAGGATGTAAAAAAGATGTTGAGACTCTAGAAAGAGTACAGAGAAGAGCAACAAAGGTGATTAGGGGACTGGAGGCTAAAACATATAAGGAACGGTTGCTGGAATTGGGTATGTCTAGTTTAACAAAGAGAAGGACGAGGGGAGACATGATAGCAGTCTTCCAGTATCTCAGGGGCTGCCACAAAGAAGAGGGAGTCAAGCTATTCTCCAAAGCGCCTGAAGGCAGGACAAGGAGCAACGGGTGGAAGCTAACCAAAGAGAGAAGCAACCTAGAACTAAGGAGAAATTTCCTGACAGTTAGAACAATTAAGCAGTGGAACAACCTGCCTCCAGAAGCGGTGAATGCTCCAACACTGGAAGTTTTTAAGAAGAAACTGGACAGCGATTTGTCCGAAATGGTATAGGGTTTCCTGCCTGAGCAGGGGGTTGGACTAGATGACCTCCAAGGTCCCTTCCAACTTTATCATCATCATCATCATCATCATCATCATCATCATCATCATCATCATCATCATCATCATCATCATTATTATTAGATATACGACATTATAATTCCAAGAACAATATGGCTTCACTTAAATGGCCTAACTCGGGCATTCAGTAGCTATTCAAGTACTCTTTAAGTTGCGATTGGTCACTTAGTTGACTCTTAGAAGTTACGATAATCCTCCTGGGGTACTTATGACTCATCTGGCACCTGTAGTCACATGACTGCATTTCGGGCACTTTGGCCACTCAGCCACGTTTGCCGTCCTTTGCAGCACCAACAAAGAAGTCTTAGACCGAACCTCGCCAAAAATATTACTTGAAGCCAAGATGGCGAAACAGAGGCTGTCCTACTTTGTCCATGTCAGGAGAGCTGACTTGCTCAAAAGGTCAATCATGCTGGGAGTCATCAGCAGTAAAAGGAGGAGGGGCTGCCTTAGCATCCGGTAGTTGGACACCATAAAGCAGGGGTGTCAAACTGTTGGCCCACGGGCCGGATGCGTCATGCCGAAACCGCGCCCACCCCATTGCCAACAATGGAAAAAAAGTCACGATACGTCACGACACATCACGTGACGTTGTGAGTTTGACACCCCTGTTATAAAGGATGAGAGCGGGATGACCATGGCGGATTGGACGGAGGCAGTGAGAGGCAGAGGGGCATGGAGACTACTGATCCATAGAGCGGCCGATGGTCGGACATGACGGAATGATTGATGATGCTGACAAAATGGCATCCCATAGTCGTGTGGCTGCATTTTATGACAGTTTTGCATTTACTTCCAGTTTGGGGGCAAAACCAGGCCCATAGCAAATGATTGTTCGCATAACGACTGCCACAAAAAAAGATAAAATTGGATCAGTCAGGTAGGAGACCTGATTTAGAATGTCTGGAGTTATGACTGTGAAGGGCAGGATCCATTATAGCCATAACTCAAGGATTAGCTGACCTTTGCTAGAATCCAGATGGATTCATGGATGAAGACTAGACCTTAACTCATTGCTACCAGTTAAGCAAATACATTCCCTTTTGACCTGTCTAGTAATATCCTGTAGTTCTGCCAAGATTAGTCACCCAATCTCTTCAATCTCTTTCTCTCTCTGCTTCTTTCGGTTGTGCCAAATCTAACTGTCTTTCATAGTCCATCATCATCTTGCATCACATGCTCCAAGTTTGCGTGTTTCTGCTTGTTGATTGTCCTCTCCAGGGAGCACTTAGTCCTTATTTGGTCCAAGATCCATTGATTGGCTCTTGCAGCCCATAAGAGTAACCATCACCAGATCTGTCCTCTTTCTGACGTCCAGATTCCACAGCTGTACAATTCTTACTGGAAAGACCTTTGCTTGCGCTACCTGGGCAGCGAGCCGTTATTAATCAGATTTGTGTGGCTGCCCATCTTGCAGAACGTGACACTCCGCGGTATATTCATTTGCACATGATCTGCCCTGGAGGTTATCTTTCTCCTTCTCCAGTGGCACCATCATTGATACAGAGAGTCCTCCATTTATGACCACAATTAGGAACATAATTTCCATTTCTGCACAAGGCAGTTGTTGAGAGAGTTATACCCAATTTTACAACCTTTCTTGCCACAGCTGTAAGTGAATCACTGCAGCTGTTCAGTGAATCATATAGTCATTAGCAAACCTGGCTTCCCCCATTAACTTTGTTTGTCACACCAGCTGGGAAGGTCACAAATGGCAATCACGCAACCCCAATGATAAACAGGCCAGAAATATCCTTATTGTGTCTAAGTTAGGTGTTGCATTCTTTCCTAGCATGAATCTCTTGTTGACTTCCCCAGCACACTGTCCACATTACTCTGACCGTGAGAACAATTCATCAGGGGAACGACTTGCCTCCAGAAGTTGCCTCCATCACTGGAGTCTTTTAAGAAAAGACTGCAGAGCCATTTCTCTGGAATGGTATAAGGCAGTGACGGTAAACCTTTTAGAGACCGAGTGTCCCAAAACCATCCTGCCCCCGCCCTGCCCGCCACCCCGTGCCCCACCTGCCTGCAGCGCCACCTGCCTCCACAGCCCACCTCAGCAGATCGTTCAGGCAGCCCAGCAGTGCCATGGTGGCCACACCTTCCACCCGTGCCCTGCAGCTACCCGACTGTCATGTCCTTGGCTGCGCTGCTGTGCACGGGCCGTGTCCAGGGGCAACTCTCCTCGGGGGGGGGGCTGCTGGTGAAGGAGACGTGGAGAGAGACAGGGCTGGGGCGACAGCATGCGTGCCCACAGAGAGGGCTCTGAATGCCGCCATAGGTTCGCCACCACTAGTATAAGGAGTCCTGCTTATGCAGTGGGTTGGACTAGAACAGGGCTCCCCAACCTGTAGGCTGTGAGGGGTTTACAACTGGGCCATGGAAACGGCCAGCAAGCACGCACACAAGCATTCTCACTTGCGCAAGCAGCGGGCGAGTGCGTGTATGCGCGTGCTACATTTGCGTGAGCAGCAGGCACGCCGCTCGCACAAATGGAATTGTGTACGCTCTCTTGCCAGCCATTTGCTTGGACCATCCCCTCCCCTCCCCTCCCTGCCAGTCCGCAAAGCCGGAAACATTGAGGAACTCTAGACTAGAAGACCTCTAAGGTCCCTTCCAACTCTGTTATTTTGCATTCTGTTCTGTATTCTGTATCCCTTCGGGGCACAATTGAGAATGCTGATGGTGCCTCCTGCTTGTTCCCTAAGTTTCTTTGCAATTAGTCACCCGGTAACTCCTTTCTCCTCTCTGAAGCCAGCCTGACAGAGCCAGCTATCTATCACGCCAGGCCAGCCCTCCCTACACAATAGCCGGAAGTTATTCCAATTCCCAGACAATTCCCCTGTTTCTATCTCGAGAATAGCAAAAGGTCAAAAAACACCAGGCTGCAGCTTTTGGCAGCAATAGCAAGCAACGTGGGCAGCGACAGAGGTCCAGGCAGGGAGGTGATGTGCTAAGCTTTCTGGGCCCCCCGCCTGCTCTTCCTCACCAGCTTTCTGCACAAGTGGTCCTTCACTTACAACCATTGGTTTAGCAACCATCCAAAGCGTGAAGCATAAAAAAAGCGACTTAGGGCCATCGCCACATCCTTAGGGTTAGGTGGTCAAAATTTGGGAGTCTGACAAGTGGGGTCCTCTGATCGCCAGCCGTGGTGGCACAGTGATTGTAGAATGCAGCACTGCAGGTGAAATGAGGACCCAGATTGTCGGGGACCGTAGGCCGACTCTGTAAACCACTTAGGGAGGCCTGTGAAGCGCTGTGAAGTGGTATATAAGTCTAAGCACTATTGCAATTGTTATTGCTAACTCTGCCCACAGTCTGGAATTCGATCCAGACCGGCTCAAGGTTGACTCGACCTTCCATCCTTCCGAGGTCAGTAAAATGAGGACCCAGATTGTTGGGGACAACAGGCTGACTGTGTAAACCACTTAGGGAGGCTTGTGAAGCGCTGTGAAGCAGTATATAAGTCTAAGGGCTATTTATGACCTTCCCATCCAGCTTCTGAGCGAGTCAATGGGAAAAACCAGATTTACTTAATGATTGCATGATTCACTTAACAACAGTGGCAAGAAAAGTTGTAAAATCAGCTGCAACTCACTTAACAACTGCCTTGTTTAGTAATGGAAATTCTGCTCCTAATTGTGGGGGCAAGTTGAGGACTATCCGTATCAGTGACGCTGCAGGAGAAGAAAGATTACCACCAGGGCAGTTCACCTGCTAAATAGTTGAGTTGAGTTCTTCGTCCATCGATTTCAATGAAGACCTTGACATCTTATGGATTATGGGCCATCAACAGTGTGTCCATAGATGGCTGATAAGACCGATGTTAGCACGGAATGTTCTGCCACATACTGAACAGAGAAATGTGAACACTATTACTTCAGCATTTGCAGCTCTGGCTTTACGGAGTGCTCGCTTCTCTTGTGCCAAGATTGTCCTTCTGTGTTCATATGTCTGGCAACCCTGGTAAACCAGGGTACGCCATGTCGGTCGATCATGCGCCCAAAATTCCCAAGAGATAGTGTCGATATCCAGGGGCTTGAGATATGCTTTCAGCGTGTCTTTGTATCGCTTCTTTTGTCCCCCGTGCGATCGCTGATTACCACCAGGGCAGTTCACCTGCTAAATAGTATCCTGCTGAGAATCACTTTCTGAAAGATGGGCAGCCACACAAATCTGATTAACAAATAAAGAGAGTATAAAGCAGGGGCGTTTGATATTTTTTAACAGCAGTTATAAACATTATATTGCCTTTGTTGAACATGTCCTTTGGGTGTTCACACATGGGCTCTTTAAGTTCTGCTGGAAGCCAGGGAAGAGAGGAAGCAAGGACTCCGTTGGATATGAAAAGAGAAAGCTACCTTTAAAAAACAAACTTTTTATACTTTGGACTCTTGTGCTGTTCCTGTAGAAGGTGTGGTCCACCTGCAAATCTTCTGAAGGTCACAGGTGAATAACTCCGGTTTTATTAGCCCTGGCGGGATGCTTTGAAAGCAGCCATACTTGAGATTATGACATCTCCTCCGTCTCAAGTAGAAGGTCCCACTTTCACTTCTGTTTGGCTGGGAAGAAACTTCTCTGAACCCTTGCAGTATGGAAAACCGTACCAAGATAAAGGGGTCAGTGATCTGATGAGATACAGGCATATTTCCTTCTAAAATTACACAGGGGAGAAAAAAAAAAGACCGGGCCTTTTGTGATAACATGTTGTTCTGATGTCTGTGGAGGTTCCCAGTCATCCAAGTCATGGTTGTCTCAAAGGTGCTTTTTTTAAAAAAGAAAAAAGAAAAGGCAACTGGATGAGAAGCGAAACATCTTCCTCAAGGAAAAAACATACTCCAGTTGCCTTTTTTTGAAAACAAAAAGCACCTTTCAGACATATTGGCCAATGTAAATGGAATGTATGGATGACCTTGGGGTTAGAGGGAAAGAGATTCTGCCCAGGAAACAATCAGAGAAGAGAGGCAGGAGCCCCCCAGTGGCTTAACGGTCAGAGGAAGAAATGTAGGAAGTTTCTTGAACTTATAGACCGCTTTACAGTGCTTTACCGTCCTCTCTAAGTGGTCTACAAACTCGGCATCTTGCCCCCAGCAACCTGGCTCCTCATTTTACCAACCTCGGAAGGATGGAAGGTGGAGTCAACCTTGAGCCCCATCAGGATTGAACTCCAGGCTGTGGGCAGAGTTTGCCTGCAAACTTGCACTTTAGCCCTTGCACCAGGGTTCCTATGTTGTTGTTGTTAGTTACGAAGTCGTGTCCGACCCATTGTGACCCCATGGGCAACGTTCCTCCAGGCCTTCCTGTCCTCTACCATCTTCTGGAGTCCATTTAAGCTCACGCCTCCTGCTTCAGTGACTCCATCCAGCCAACTCATTCTCTGTCGTCCCCTTCTTCTCTTGCCCTCTATCTTTCCCAGCATTAGGCTCTTCTCCAGTGAGTCCTTCCTTCTCATTAGGTTGCCAAAGTACTTGAGTTTCAACTTCAGGATCTGGCCTTCTAAAGAGCAGTCAGGGTTGATCTCCTCTAGGACTGACCGGATGGATCGCCTTGCAGTCCAGGGGACTCGCAGGAGTCTTCTCCAGCACCATAGTTCAAAGGCCTCCATTCTTTGGCGCTCAGCCTTTCTTATGGTCCAACTTTCACAGCCATACATTCCAACTGGGGAAACCATGGCCTTGACTATACGTACTTTTGTTGGCAGGGTGATGTCTCTGCTTTTTAGTATGCTGTCTAGATTTGCCATAGCTTTCCTCCCCAGGAGCTCCTATGGAAAAATGTAAACCATTTGGAGGGTAGTCAGATGACTGTTTATGACTATAGGCCAGCTGTGGGCAACCACAGCATCCTGTATAGCTTTTTCCAAACAAATCATTATGCAACAAAGTCTCTTATCATTTTGCTTCTCATCCAAGAAGACGAAGAAGCTTCTTGGATGAGAAGCGAAATGTCTTCAAAGAAAAACAAGAAAGTCCAGTTGCCTCTTGAAAAAGGGACTACCAGATTCCTTCTGTTTTGTTGTTGTTGTTTTTTACAACCATATACTAACCCAGTTCTTCTGCCCTGATTTCAAAAAGAAACAGAGTAGTTCCAAAATTAGCAGGAATAATTCATCCAACATATTTATCCTATGAACCCGGGTACTGAAACTTTTTATCAGTGTATTTATATAAAACCAAGCGCATGCGCTCAATACATACGTCGCCTCCCCTTCCCACAGCATCCTGTATAGCTTTTTCCAAACAAATCATTATGCAACGAAATCTCTATCATTTTTCCACTTCATTGTATGCCCGTTCTCCAGAGAAGGAATTTGCAAGTTTATTAAACTCACTCGCAGCTGTTTCTTTCCTGCTGTTTAAAATATACAAAGGGGTGGAGACCGAGGCCTGGAGTTTGTGACAAGTATGCGGTCTTTTCCTGTTGCTTCCAGTTTTTATTCTGATTTAATTCAAAGTTGAAGGTGCTCTGATTTCATTCTGAGCGTGTAAAAGCTTCCGCTCTTTTTTTTTTCTTGGCACACCCCATCTTGTCTCGTTTGTTCGACCAGTCAAGAACGGAAAATCATCCTTGCTCGTCTTCATAATAACAGCTCACCTTCTGCTCACCTTTCTTTTAAACATTCATTGCATAACAAATACAGGAATATCTTTGACTCTTCTTGTTTTCTTAACAGTGGATGTATATCAGATCAAATGGGGGAGGTTATTTCATGACTGATATTTTTATATGATCTGTGTTTGGTTTTTTTTATTATTATTCTGGCTCATAAAAATAATTTATATGTTCTTGGAATAGGCCAGGGACATTTTCCTCCTCCTGAACACACCAAGGGGAATGACAACACAGATTGTTATTCTGTGGTAGGATGGAGAACAATTCCAAGGTTAAAAGAGGTCCACAAACTGAAAGTAGTTTTCAGCCATCCTAAAGGGGAAGACACAAAAGATGGGGGTTTTAAGTCACAAAAGTTAGGGGGGGGAAGTCCCACACACTAATGCCATGAAAATTTAGAACATCGAAGTAGTCCTTGACGTACGATCACAACTGAACCCACAATTTCTGTTGCTAAGTGAGACAATTGTTAAGTGAGTTTTTCCCCACTTTACAATCTTTCTTGCCACTGCGGTTGTTAAGTTGGTCACACGGTTGTTAAGCGAATCAGGCTTCCCCATTGACTTTGCTTGTCAGAAGGTCGCAAATAGTGATCACATGACCCCAGGCAACCGTCATAAATATGAGTCAGTTGCCAAGTATCTGAATGTTAGAATAGAATAGAGATGTGAGGGGCCTTAGAGGTCTTCTAGTCCAGCCCCCTGCTCAAGCAGGAGAACCTGTACCATCTCAAGACAAGTTTGGATTTTGATCATGTGACCACAGCAATGCTGCAACGGTCCTAAGTGTGAAAAACAGTCATAAGTCACTTTTTTCAGTGCCGTTGTAACTTTGAACGGTCCCTAAATGAATTGTTGTAAATCGAGGACTACCTGTATCACAACATCTAGGAGACTTCAGCTTGTGCACTCATTCTCTGAAAACTCTTTGTCTTATACTGGAGGGTCCTCGTCTTGCTTTTTTAAATGACAACGAGGCCACTAAGACTGCCCTTGGCTAGGAATTCCTAATGTTAAAATCTGAATTACCTGCCTATCTGCAGGCAGGGAAAAGACGGCAGACTAAAGCATCATGGCTGAGCTGCTGTTTTTACCCTGCAGATTTTGGGGAAACACTTCTTGCAAGTAGCACACCACGCCTCCCCGAAATAGGGTATGTGTTTATCAGAAGCGCTTCTTTAAATGACAACACAAGCACCACATTTGGTGAACCACAAATTACTCAGGGCTTACTTGAGATGGATAGAGCTGCCTCTCGGAATTAGTAAGCCAAGCCCTCTTAGTTATGGTTTGAGCAGAAAGACTTCAGCTTACGCAGAAAAATGCAGTCGGTGCCAAACCAGCTTGTGACGTTCAGGCTGTTCTCTTCAGTGTATCTATTGTCTCTGGGTCTGGAGAATTTCGTTCCATCAGGGTTTGGCTTGCCGCTCTGTGAATGACTGGTCTGTTCGTTTCTGTTGAATTGAGTTTTCTTCCTTAAGACGGTTACGTTTGGTTTCAACTGTGCCACCATCCTTGTCTCATATGACCTTCTTCTTGCGTTATGTGGTCATCCCCCAGGAACTGGCCTTGCAGCTTTGTTCTGGAGAAACTGCATCTGTCCCAAGTTCATCGCTAACGGCCTTTCCCAGATCTTCTTAACTGAGGATGGTTAGTTGATTATAGCTCAGACATGCCAGGATTTAACCGAGACACATTGCAAAGCGTGCACCCTCTTATTGATTCATCACCAGAATCTGGGGACCGAGCAACAGTCAGACAAAGATTTGACTGCATAGTGGCTTTTGTTTGTTTTCAAATTGCTTGCTTGGGTGAGCACAGCGCCTGATTCATTTTGCTTTTCAAGTCAGTTTTATTACAGTATTATTCAGGATGGTTCAGAATTCAGAATCCCTAAACAGGGATGTTGTCTGAAATGGTATAGGGTTTCCTGCCTGAGCAGGGGGTTGGACTAGATGACCTCCAAGGTCCCTTCCCACTTTATTATTATTATTGTTGTTGTTATTATTATTTCCACATAGCTGATTATGGTCTAGTCTAGCAAAGTGCATCCGATAGGATTAGAAGCTTTCTTTAATCAAGCTCAGAAGCTGGACTACAAAGCCTTGGACTTAAGACCACAATTGAGCCCAAAATTTATGTTGCTAAGTGAGACATTTGTTTAGTGAGTTTTGCTCCGTTTTACGACCTTCCTTGCCACATTTGGGAAGTGAATCACTGCGGTTAAGTTATTAACAGGGTTCTTAAGTGAATTTGGCTTCCCCGTTGAATTTGCTGGTCAGAAGGTCACAAAAGATGATATGACACACACACCCCCCAGGACACTGCAACTGTCATAAATATGAGCCAGTTGCCAAGCATCCAGATTTTGAGCCCGTGACCATTGGGATGCTGCAACGGTTGCGAGTGTGAAAAACGATCAGGGGTCACCTTTTTCAGTGATGTTATAACTTAGAATAGTTACCCAATAAATGGTTGTGAAGTTGAGGACTTGCTGCATGTAAAAGTAAGATCGGGGTTTGTTCTGCCTAATTGTGAATAACCTTAATATCTTCACCCGCCTTCAGTTACTTTAATCGTGGATTGATGCTAAGTGTTTTTGATTGGCTTTTAATCATAGCTTATTGTTACATTAAGCCACAAACCCAAACTGGTTACTGGTTTTTGTTCTATTTTGTCCTTACATGCTTGCCAGTTGTTGTTTGTTTGTTTGTTTGTTTGTTTGTTTTGAGGAAAAAGGACAAGAATCCATCAAGTAAGTTTTGCAAAACAAGGCATTGTTGTTTTGCTTTCAAGGGAGACTCTATCCTGCTCGGCAGCGCATCCTAAAACCGATCCAGGTTTAGCATTAGAATTTGTAAATGCAGTTGTTCAGGTTATTGGAGGCTGACAGGCGGTGCAGATAAGCAAGCAAAAATACAGAGATGGCAAACAAGCTGTGAGATAGCAAGTTTCACTCTAAAATCCTTCCTTTAACAAGTGCGGGGTTTTTATAACTATTTGCCAAGGGTCAGTGCAAATTAATATGGAGTCACGCTGGCTCTGTGTATGGCTTGGCTGAAATCATTCTTGGAAGACTGCTCTTAATGTTAACGAAAAACAAGGGTCAGAAAATGCACAACAGAGATAAGCATCAAAGCCACCAAACCATTAGGCACTCCTTTCCAGAAACCACAAAAATAGTTGCTCTGAGTCTTCTCCCAGCCAGCTCAAGAAAGCACATACTGTTTTCTGTTTACAGAATGCAGAATAATAGAGCTGGAAGGGACCTTGGAGGTCTTCTAGTCCAACCCCCTCTGTTCAAGTAGGAGACCCTATGTCAGTGGTGGCGAAGCTATGGCACGCGTGCTAGAGGCGGCACTCAGAGCCCTCTCTGTGGGCACACGCGCCATGGCCCGGAGATGGCAACCTTCCCTCTTCAACCAGCCGCCTGCTAACTCGCTGAGGTCCCACATGGCCGGATGCATCCCAGCACCCATGCGCTCGCTGGCCTCTGTGTGCAGGGGCCGATGGTGTCAGGCAGCAGCCTCCCCAGCCCGTCTCACCTTGCCCTGTGACAATGGCACCCCCACCTTGCCTCACCCCACAGGACGAGCCTCCTGCCCACCACCCCACCTGCCAGAGACCCTCTGGATCTCCACCAACCCTGCCCGGCCCCCACAGCGTCCCTCCCCATGAGCAACATCGAGGTGATCACACCCATCTTGGCCACACCCACCCAATCTGCCATGACCACCCCAGCCACACCCACCCAGTGGGCCACGCCCACCTGGCACCCGGCGATAAATAAGTGGGTTTTGGGTTGCAGTTTGGGCACTCAGTCTCTAAATGTTTCGCCATCACTGCCCTATGCCATTTCAGACAAATGGTTGTCCAGTCCCTTCCTAAAAGTCTCCAGTGTTGGAGCACCCACAACTTCTGAAGGCAAGCTGTTCCACTGGTTGATTGTTCTTATTGTCAGAAATTTTCTCCTTAGTTCTAGGTTTACGTCTGTGGAGGTTCTCCGTCATCCAGGTCATGGTTGTCCCAAAGATGCTTTTTTTCAGGAGGCGACTGGACTTTCTTGTGTTTCTTTTGGGAGATGTTTTGCTTCTCATCCAAGAAGCTTCTTCAGCTCTGACTAGATGGTGCGGATTGGAAGTTAGTTCTAGATTGTTTCTCTCTTTGTTCAGTTTCCACCCATTGCTTTTTGTCTTCCCGCTTGGTTTAGTTCGCTTTGACAGTGACAAGAACAACTAAGGACAAAATTCTTATCAGCCTGTCCAATGGATTTTGGCTTGCCAAGTCCAGTCAGATACAGCTGAAGTCCTGCAGATGTTTAGGGAAGAAGAACCACAGGAGGGAGGAACTTAAAACATGTTCACCTGTTCCACTTTGGCTTTGTATTTTGGATGAGGGTTAGCAGGCAAAAGTCTTAATAGCAAAACCACCTCTGTGCGTAGAAGAAC
>NW_015386101.1:362345-372802 GCF_001527695.2 Protobothrops mucrosquamatus | reverse complement strand
TCCAGGTCAGTGGCTGCTGCTGGATGAAGGAGGAAAGTAGGGATTGCAAGAGTGGCTGGGAAACTGTCATGAAGCTTTGAAAGTGAGGGTCATGTAACTGCACTGAAACAGCCACAGCTTCCCCCAAATTGTAGTTAAATTGGTAACTGGGTTGTTAAATGAATCTGGCTCCCCCCTTTTCCTCTGCTTGTCTGAAGGTTGCAAAAGGCAATCACATGACCCCAGAACACTTGAACCGTCCTAAATATGAGTCAGTTGCTAAGCATCTGAATTTTGATCACATGACCATGGGGAATGCTACAATGGTCGTGTGAAAAACAGTCACAAGTCGCTTTTTTTCAGTGATGCTGTAGCTTTGAACGGTCACTAAACAAATTTAACGTTGATGACTACCTGCCTGGCTAAATTCCGGAATAGCTCAGAGATAGAGAAATGATATGGTCAGGGCTATGGCTATATCTTTCTTTTTTTTCTCCACATTTCCTCAGGCTTGGCGGAAACGCTGGTTTGTGTTACGTCAAGGCCGGATGAGCGGCAACCCGGATGTGCTGGAATATTATCGGAACAGTCATTCCAAGAAGCCTATCCGCGTGATCGATCTGAACGAGTGTGAAGTGGTGAAACACTCGGGGTCCAACTTGATCAAGAAGGAGTTTCAGAACAACTTCGTTTTTGTTGTGAAAACAACCTACCGCACCTTCTACCTGGTGGCCAAATCGGAAGAGGAAATGCACGTGTGGATCCACCACATAACCCAGATCTGTAATTTTGGACACTTGGAAGATGGGACAGGTAGGTACGATGAGACAGCTCAGGTCTCGTAAAAGTGGTCCATGAATGACGTAAGCCTCTTGAGATCCCACTAGGATTGAGGTGGTGGACAAACTGCATGCATGCATGAATGAATGAATGAATGAATGAATGAATGCTTGGAGGTCTTCATACAGTCCCCATGTTTTACATGCTAATAAATCATCACAGGACAATTGTTTGAAATCTCACTTTCTTCTAAGCAACCTCACTCATCAAGTTGGCCGATTGGCAGAATTAGTTAATCTAGTCTTTTTTTTTGTAATTGATATTTTGACATATTTATCACAGGGAGGAAATGTTGCAGTAAAAATCTGTATCGTTGTATGGCGAAATAGACAAATAGGATGTCGTTGGGGTAGCTTCCATAATAGACGACCACAATTTGTAAGTCCAACCTGCTTGTTCACTGGCAGGTGGTGAGGTGTTTTTTTTTTTTTAACCCTTTTTCCACGGCTCCTTTTTTCCTTTCCCCCCAGTTGGCGACAATAGGAAGGAAAATAACCGTGCAATATTATTGTGCACTTTCTGGATTCTGCGTGCAATATCAGCAGGTTGTTCCCAGGTCACTAACAGTGGGGGATGCTCTCAGAAGGAAGGTCCATGGATAATCTCAGTGCAAAAACACACCAACTGAGAGCACACATTCTTGCAAAAAAGTGTGAGGAGATTTTCTTGCACTTTGTAATAGTTAAGCACTGACATTCAATTATAAGTAATGCCTTGTTGCATCTGGCCAGTTGGTAGATCTCACTTCATGGCTGTCCTATTATTATTATTATTATTATTATTATTATTATTATTATTATTATTATTATTATTATTATTATTATTATTATTAATATTAACAACAACAACAACAAAAACAAAACAACAACAACAAAACAACAACAACAACAATAATAATAATAATAATAATAATAATAATAATAATAATAATAATAATAATAATAATAAAGTTGGAAGGGACCTTGGAGGTCATCTAGTCCAGTGGTGGCGAACCTATGGCACGGGTGCCAGAAGTGGCACTCAGAGCCCTCTCTGTGGGCACGCGCGCCGTCGCCCCAGTCCTAGGCCTTCAGCTGGGTTTTATAAAACCTTTTCGCTTTAGGTTCCATCAATCAGTCAATTTCAACTTCTCAGGGGGAAAAAAAGATCTTGCAAAGTTGGAATTGATTGATTGAACTTTTTAGTCCCACCCAGTCTGCCGTTACCACGGCAGCCACGCCCACCCAATGGACCACACCCACCCAATGGGCCACACCCACCAAATGAGCCACACCCATCCGGCACCCGACGATGCATAAGTGGGTTTTGGGTTGCAGTTTGGGCACTCGGTCTCTAAAAGGTTCGCCATCACTGATCTAGTCCAACCTCCTGCTCAGGCAGGAAACCCTATACCATTTCAGACAAATGACTGTCCAGTCTCTTCTTAAAAACTTCCAGTGTTGGAGCATTCACCGCTTCTGGAGGCAGGTTGTTCCATTGGTTAATTGTTCTCACTGTCAGGAAGTTTCTCCTTAGTTCTAGGTTGCTTCTCTCCTTTAGTGACTGTTTGAAGTTATGATGACATCGAAAAATTAACTTTACGACCAGTCCTTCTATTTATGACAGTTGTGGCATCTTGTGTTCACATCATCACCATTTGCGTGTTTCACGGCTGACTTCTGACAAAGCAGAGTCAATGGCGAAGACAGCATTAATACTGCAATCATGGTCACATGTTGTCTCTCTTAACGACTGTAATGACTTGCTTAATGGCCAAGCCAGAACTGATGTCACAAGTCCATCATGAGCATCAACAATGTTTCATTTAGCAACTGTGTTGCTTAGTGCCGGAGTTACCAGTCCTAATTGTTGTAATTGCTGAGTGGGACTACTTGTCCTCTACACTGCTAAGTATCCTATAGTAGAAGCATTTTGGGATGGCATCTCTTCCACACCTCTGATAGCCACTTCTTGTTTAGTATTTTTTGACATAAGATATTCCGTTCTCTATTCTTCTGATCAGGAGGCAGCAGCATATAATCATAATAACTAAGCACCTTTTTCTCTGCGATGGCATAAGGTGAAGAGCTGAGATGAAAGGAAAAGCAGTTTTCCTGATTTCACATTGTTAAATTAGTATGTGAACTGAACTCTACTTATCTTTCTGAATTCTCATTTCTCCATATTCGGTGAAGCTCTTCTCTAATTGCTCAATCTCACCCACACGTTGCATATAATAGTGAAAAATCAAACAAAATGGCAGTATGTTAAGGAATACAGTTTCAGGCGAGAAAAAAAATACTGTCTTTTACAGTAGATTCTTAGATACTAGTCAAATATCTCTGTATTTTTTTTAAAGTTCTGGCTTTGGTAAAGAACCGGATGAGGAATCGGCCACAAGACAATTATAGCCTTTGAGATATGAAGTTTGTAGAGCCCCCAAATTAAATAATATTTTTAATGTTAAGAGTTACTGAAATCTCTCCAGATTTTAGTGGGTTCGTGAGATTTAAAGCAAGGACACAAGAACACAATTACCTCAGGAAGGAATTTTGGAAATCCTGTAAGATTTTGACGTGTGTATATCTTTGGGGGGGGGGAAGGCATAAAAATATGGTTGATGTCTACTCCAACGAAAAAAAGTTCTGTATCAATGGCCTAATTATGAAGAAGGATGTTTATCTGCAATTTAAACCTGAAACACAGAAGGAAGTGTTGATGCTTTTGCGATATGAAAGAAAGAAAATTTTGGCAAGGAACATCCAAGAAAAGACTAAGATCGGATTTAGGGAACTGAAGGCTAAAACATATGAAGAACGGTTGCAGGAATTGGGTATGTCTAGTTTAATGAAGAGGAGGACTCGGGATTACATGATAGCAGTCTTCCAATATTTGAGGGACTGCCACAAAGAAGAGGGGGTCAACCCATTCTCCAAAGCACCAGAAGGCAAGACAAGAAGCAATGGATGTAAACTGAACAAAGAGAGAAGCAACCTAGAACTAAAGAGAAACTTCCTGATAGTTAGAACAATTAATCAGTGGAACGACTTGCCTCCAGAAATTGTGGATGCTCCATCACTGGAAGTTTTTAAGAAGAGATTGGACAACCATGTGTCTGAAATGGTGTAGGGTTTTCTGATTGAGCAGGGGGTTGGAATAGAAGACCTCCAAGGCCCCTTCCAACTCCGTTATTCTGTTATTTTTACCCAGAAATATGTAGCATTTCTTTTTCTAGTGGGAATTTCCTGACTTCTGGCTCCTTAAAGCCAGGGTATTAATAGGAAGGAAAATGTGGATTTTAGGTGGGAGCAAAGAATCTGATTCTTATCTTGCTGCAGTGAAAAGTTGCATTTTAAAAGCAGCCCTGAGCAATTTATTACTTAACATCCCTCTTTCCCTCTTCTTGGAGTAGGATAATCCAGAGAGGTTTAAAAACAGAGGGAATGTTTGAGAGGGCGGACAGCTTGGCATCCGTCTGTTGAAGCACCCTTGGAAAAATTTTCGAGACACTGTCTTATTTTGTCTGTCTGGGAGCCGTAGAACCTAAATCTTGCTAAGCAGAGCACGTGGTTTTAGGGGAGACAAGATCTCCAATTAAAAAAAACAACAACAAAAGAAATTAGCACTAAGTACTTTTTGTTTCTGCGCTCTGGTTAAAATATGCTTGGAATGAATCATCGTACAGATGGCTTGATGGTTACAAGAAATAGTTCAGTGTCTTTAAAGGGGGGGAAAGAATCTGAAAGCTAATCTTCTGGTGCTGTTATTTAAAGCGGATCAAATCTGAGGTCCACTTCAACTTGCTTTTTGAGTTGCAGGATAGGGCTGAATGTCAATTGCAAACCCAGCGTATTCCTGGGTTTTGCAGAAATTGCTTTGCTCAAATAGGTAATGCAATCACTGGGTGATTTCGAGGGCCTGGGCTATGGTATCGGTATAGTGAAGGACAGCAGAGCCTGTTGGGGCATTCTCTTCTTTAAAAATCAAACCTGGTTGATGTTTATTGTGAGGCTAGTGCATGCCCACAAAGAATGTAAGGATTTGTCTAGGATTGTGTGTCTAGGTGGAGATGAAAGACTTGGGTGGAAGCTTAGCAAAGAAGAGCCAGCTTCAGTGGGTGTGTGGGCTGAACTGACCACTAGATGGCAGCAGTGAGGTATTGTTAGACATCTCTGTCTTTGCTGCCATCTAGTGGTCATGGAGAGTTCTGCTACATGGAAGATTCATGTAGATTTCAGACCAGGAATATGTCCTTGTATAGACGCTATCTTCAGATCATGTTCTAAGCTTCCCTATTGTCATTACTCTTTGAGAGAGGCTTGTGTGTACAGGCCTGTTCCCTTGAATGTAGCCAGTAACTTAATTCATTTTAGGATGGGAGGCCCAACACTATTCATGGCCCTGGTTTTGGGAGAGAAAAGGAAATATTAAGTTGCAGACGTTGGGAGACCTTGGTGGTTTAGAAACGGTGCTGTGATCTGAAAGAATTAAAAGTGTGTCTGCAATACTTCCATTTCTGTTATTCTGTTATCTTCTTAATGTATAAAGGCAAAGAAGAGATTTATTTTGGAGTTCAGATCTGAAGCACTTAATTTTGATCTATTGCAGGCAAGACCCAATTCTTTCCACCATAAGGTGAACCTTACTATAGTCTTCTGCATCTTCAGATATATCATCCTGTAGAAGATAGCTTTCTTCAGAGGACATGCAATAGACTGTTCCCAAGGCATTTGTTGAGGCAGCTATCTTATTTGTAACACTTCCTGGTTGTGCTGATGGGGGGGTTATAATAATAAAATCATACATGTATGGTTGAAGAAAGCATGGACCTCTAAGTAAAGTTGGAAGAGAGAAGCATGTACTCCGTTCAGGACCTTTGGTTCCACGAGCCTATGGACTCATCTTTGACCGCAACATATATATCTAAAAACTCCCAAGCAGGAACAGGCAGCCTTTGGTGGCTGGGAGGAAAGAATTCAACATTTGGGGGGAGAAATGGTGAATGGGTAATGATCCAAAATGTGGAGGGCTGGACGTTTTGCTGCTTTTACAGATTTTGGCAAAGATTTTTTTTTCCTGTGTTTTATAATAATGCTAAGCTGTTAATGGGATGTACGCAGCAGGCTTCATATGTTTTGGGTCTTAAAAGGGGAGGACATGGTGCCAATCAGAGCCACTTTAGAGACTTCAGAAAAGAAGGAGACCACCACAGCTTTGAGGCTACCACTTCCAACTTTCAGAACCAGCCCACTTTGGAAGATCCACATGCTATTGCTCTGGATTTATTAGCAAGCCAACTGGTTTCTATCTTCAAGTAGCTGCCAGCTTGAGCAGAGCGCACAGTCTATTTACAAGGACTACTCTGAATAATCCCTGGAAGGAGCCCTTTCTATGTCCTGAAGATGCTTCTCTGAAAAGCAACTGGACTTTCTTCTTGTTGTTTTTTCTTGCAAACATTTTGCTGCTTCCTCAGTTAGAACCGAAGAAGCTTCTTGGATGAGAAGTGAAACGTTTCCAAGAAAAAAAAACCCCAAGAAAGTCCGGTTCCTTTTTGGAAAACCACCTTTTGGGACAACCGTGACCTGGATGATGGAGAATCTCCATTAGACACGGAGCCTTCCTATGGGGTTCTGCTCTGTTTTTCAGAAATAATGGGAAAATCTGGAGGTTCCCCCCTCCGGAACCTCTTTATTTTCCTCTCTGTTGTCATTTTATTCCCTGCGATTTCCTTGCTTTTGCTGATTGTGTTTCTGCTCAAGAGAGAGAGAGAGAGAGAGAAGGAATATGGCCCTTTTATGTTGCCTCCTGGAAAATGGATATACATAATTCATTGCCTGCAGCTGCTCTACCAGCCATTAAAGAGCTTCAGTCATATTATCGGGCACAAGGGAAAAATCTGCAGCGGGACCCTGAATTCTGTCTTCGGCGTCCAATTTCAGATGTGAGCAGAGTCAAAGAGAGGGATTTGTTTTTCTTTTCTTTTTTTATACATATTTTATTAGGTTTTATACAGGTAAGGAAAAGATAGGGTCAATACGGGTATAAGGGGAATGGGAATAGGAATTTGGGGTAGGATAAGGGTAGGTACAATAATGGGGTATAGGATAGGATAGTTGGAAAGGGGGAAGGAGGAGAGAGGTGTGGGTAGGAGGGGAAGGAAGGAAGAGGGAAGTAGGTAGGAAGGTTGAGGAGTGAGGGTGGATGCGGGGGGGGGGGGGAGAACGCCGATCATTTCTGAAAATATATTGACTAGGTTTTCCTTTTTGTTTTTTAATGAAATGCACCACATTTGTATTATGTTTATTTGAAAATTAATAAAAATTTGCAAAAAAAATAAAAAAAAATAATGGAGTAACCCCCCCATAATAATCCCAAGCTTTAACAAACACGCTACCGTCCGGATCTAAATATTAAATAAACATAATTTGTATAATACTAAACAATTATAAAGAATAAAGTTAACTATAATCATATAACTAAAATTAGATAGGTAAGTAAAAAGGAATTTGTTTTTCTTTTCTTTTTTTCTTTTTTAAATATTTTTATTGAGTTTTATAAAGGTAATAAAGGGATAGGGTCAAAAAGGATAAGACAACGGGAAACATACAAAAAGGCTAGACCAAGGGAAAGGGGGTAACACAAAAGTGGGATTAATCCCACAAAATAACATCGCTTCAGCAAGTCTACCAGTCCGGGTTTACATATTAAATCTTAATAATTACTCTATTATTAAACAACTTTCCATATAATCATGTAAATAACAAATTAGTCAATAAATCTCATTCATTTCACTACTTAACAATGCTTAGTAATAATTAATTATAATCACTTTAAGATAATAATATATTACGTATTAATTCTAGTTTACCATATTATTAAAGATCACAAATATACAAAGAGGAAGAAGAAGAAATAAAAACAAGTTCATACAAGTAATCATAGAATATAAATACAAATTATCAATTAACTCTTTAAATTTCATAACCTTTTCTCATTCTAGCGTGTTTCTAACCAATAATAAAATTTCCCCCATGTTTTAAAGTAAATTGTGTCTTTTTTCTCTTTCATTTCTAAAGTCAATCTATCCATTTCTGCACATTCGAGTATTTTTGTTATTATAGCCTGGTCAGATGGTAAATTTTCATTTTTCCAAAATTGGGGAAATATTATTCTTGCGGCTGTCAGCACATGCAATATTAAATACTCATTCTCTTTTCCATAATTCAAACCTATTATTCTTAACAAACAGAGTTCTGGTTTAAATTCTATCTGTATTTTAATCATCTCTTCTAAGGAATTTGTTTTTCTTGATGAGCATGTGCTAATGGGAGAGATGCTGGGATGAATCTCAGCTCGGTTGTTCCAAGCAACCTTCTGCTGACCTTGCCTCCTAATTGAAGTCACATTGTATAACATTGTGGATGAGGCATGAATACGAATGTGGAGGCACCTTAAAAACCAAAGAAGCCAATGCAGTCCTGAGCTGCATTAACAGAGGGACAGAATCAAGTTCATGTGAAGTTCTAATACCGCTTTACAAAGCCTTAGTAAGGCCACACTTGGAATATTACATCCAAGTGTAATACTCTGGTCACCACAATACAAAAAAAGATGTTGAGAATCTGGAAAGAGTGCAGAGAACAGCAACAAGGATGGGTTTGGGTTTGGCTAGTCTAAAGAAAAGAAGAAATAGGGGAGACAGGATAGCAGTGTTCCAGTATCTGAGGGGCTGCCACAAGGCAGAGGGGCCAGGTTGTTCACCAGAGCACCAGAGGGCAGGACGAGAAACAATGGTTGGAAGCTGATCAAGGAGAGAAGCAACCTGGAATTAAGGAGAAACTTCCTGACAGTGAGGACAAATCAACCAGTGGAATGGCTTACGCCCAGAAATTGTGGGCGCTCCATCACTGGAGATTTTTAAGAAGACCTTAAGGTCCCTTCCAGCTTCTATTCTATTCTATTCTATTCTATTCTATTCTATTCTATTCTATTCTATTCTATTCTATTCTATTCTATTATTAGGCTGCTAGAGGCTAAAATGTATGGAGAACGGTTGCAGGAATTGGGTATGTCTAGTCTAATGAAAAGAAGGACAAGAGGTGACATGATAGCAGGGTTCCAATCAGTGATGGGATTGAGCTGGTTCGCACCACTTCGGCAGAACCGGTAGCTATTTTTTTGTTGCCCATGCTCAGAATGGACTTCCGGAAGCGGCATCCACACAGAGAACTGGTTGTTCACATATTTGAATCCCACCACTGGTTCCAACATTTGAGGGGCTGCTATAAAGACAATGGGGTAAATCTATTCTCCAAGGCACCTGAAGTCACAACAAGAAACAATGGTTGGAAACTAATCAAGGAGAGAGGTAAGGAGAAATTTCCTAATTGTGAGAGCAATCAACCGGTGGAATGGCCTGCCTTCAGAAGCTGTGGTTGCTCCATCATTGAAGGCTTTCAAAAAGAGATTGGACAACCATTGGTCTGTAATGATACAGGGTCTTTTGCTTGAGCAATGGGGTTGGACTAGGAGACCTCCAAGGTCCCTTCCAACTCTATTATTTTATGTTCTATGTTCTAAATCCTCCAGAGCAGGTCAAAGAAGCAGCCCTTTGCGAATAGAAGGCTAATGAAGGCTGAGGACCTTGTCTTGGAGGGATGATGTGCTAAACTCAGGTTTGCTCAAGTTGGCGTTAAAGTTGCTTCTGGGTGAAGCTTAAATTCTTGCCCCAATTTACATAATTTTGCAGAGCTTCTGACTGCAGTTGTCTTCTGCTTTGACTTGCATGTTTGCTTCTTGTTTTTTTGTCCTAACCCAGAAAAATCAAAGGAGGAAACATAGAAAGTTCCTCATGTTGGAATATGGGGGAAAGCTGGACTAAAAATCAGGAAAGGAGGCAGGCACTTCTGAAATCCTGCCAAGGAAACTTTGGGACTAGTCCAGGCAGTTGCCAAGACTGAACACTGATCTAAAGGTGCATGCATGCGCACAGACATACTAGAAACACTGGGAGTTCTAGTCCCGCTTTAGTCACAAAAGCCGGCTAGGTGACTTTGGGTCTCTCCCTCTCTCTCAGCACAACTTGCCTCACAAGGTTGTTGTTGTGTGGGGAAAATTGAGGGAGGGAGGAAGGAAAGAAGGAGAGAGAAAGAGAAGGAGAAAGAGAAAGAGAGAAAGAGACTGGAAACCTAATTTTGTCTCCTGTTCTGGACCGGAGCAAATAATGATGGATAATAACCATGTAGCTCTTCTTTAAAGCTGTTCTTTTTCTGCCTAAGACGCTGCACAATCTTTCGGGTGTGGTGATAGTTGCAGTTGGATGATGACACAAAGTAGATGAGACCAGATTTTACATGACCAGGGCTGGGTTGCTTTATTTTTCCTGGACTTTCAACAAATGCTTAAACCTACATAATAGCTTAGCTCACTCTTTTATTTATCGGCTTCCTGCTCCAAGCAGTGAGAGCCAACGCTGATTTTGGCCCGCTGTGGTCAGAAGGGACCTGGGAACTCCAAAAAAAAGGGATTTTCCAGGTTCCTGCAGTCTTTGCGACCTTGAAATTGCCTCCCTTGCTTTAAATCCATCTCCAAGTTCAAGCTCCATGGCCTGTTTCCTATCTTCCTTCTTCGTTTTCTGGTCTGCAGGGCCAGATAGAGGA
>NW_015386101.1:335440-362216 GCF_001527695.2 Protobothrops mucrosquamatus | reverse complement strand
TGAGAGCCAACGCTGATTTTGGCCCGCTGTGGTCAGAAGGGACCTGGGAACTCCAAAAAAAAGGGATTTTCCAGGTTCCTGCAGTCTTTGCGACCTTGAAATTGCCTCCCTTGCTTTAAATCCATCTCCAAGTTCAAGCTCCATGGCCTGTTTCCTATCTTCCTTCTTCGTTTTCTGGTCTGCAGGGCCAGATAGAGGAGGGGTCATGCAATCCCATCCTTGTCTTTCCAACCCCTGGTTTCTTTTTCTCAGATTCTAATCTTTCTGCGTTTAGCGGAGTCTGCACTCGCAATAAGGAATCCTCAATTTACAACCATTTGTTTAGGTGACCGTTCCGAGTTCCAACACGCAGAAAAAAGTTGACCTGCAACCAGTCCTACAACTTATCAAAGGATCTGTGGAAAAAGTGCAGAGAAGATGATTAAAGGCCCGGAGACTAAAACATACGAAGCACAGTTGCAGGGTTTGGGTTTGGCCAGTCTAGAGAAAAGAAGGACTAGGGGGGACATAATAGCTGTATTCCAGGATTTGGGAGGCTGACACAAAGAGGAGAGGGGGATCAATTTATTTTCCAAAGGACCAGAAGGTAGGACCAGAAACAATGGATGGAAACTAATCAAGGAGAGAAACAACCTGGAATTAAGGAGAAACTTCCTAACTGTGAGGACAATCAACCAGTGGAAGAGCTTTGCCTCCAGAAGTTGTGGGTGCTCCATCATTGGAGGTTTTCAAGAGGAGACTGGACAGCTACTTGTCTGAAATGTATGGGGTCTTCTGCTTGAGCAGGGGGCTGGACTAGAAGACCCCCAAAGTCCCTTCCAGCTTGATTCTGATTCTGATTCTGCTCTCCAGAGATCAGAATGTAGGTGCTTGGCAACCGGCATAGATTTAAGATGGTTGCAGTGTGCCAGAGTCACATGATCGCCATTTGCAACCTTCCCAAGTCAGCAGGGAAAGCCTGATTCACTTAATGGCCACATGATTCAGTTAATAACAGCAGGGATTCGTGCAACAACCGTGCAACAACCGTGGCAAAAAAAAAGGTCCAAAAAAAATCGGGCGCAACTCATTTAACAGCCACTTAGCAGCAGGAATTCTGCTCGCAGTTGTGCTCGTAAGTGGAGGACTCTCTGTAAAAAAATAACAAGTCCGTGGATAACTAACATCGCTCGCCCGATCCCTGAGCTGGTTTCAAGCACCATCTTGCCCACCGTGTTCGGATCTGCGCTGTTCCTCACTTACTTATTGACAGGTTCTCAGAATTAATGCTTGCATTCTGAGTGTCTCTCCATAAATTATGCAAAGAAGGAGCTTTGGAGGTCAGTATTTACTTTAGTGCCTTGCTTATTGTTTCTTCTCCCCGAGACTCTGGCTGATCGTTTGCTCCAGCCTGTGGTGTGTCTCTGGAGAGTTGCATCCCAGCTCTGCCCGTTTCATCTGAATGACACTCTGCCTTTTCTTCGTGTACTGCAGAAGGCCATTAGACCCTTTCCCCCATTAATGATCGCTCCAAGACAGATGGGTGAAATCCATATGACCTCCCGGGGTCCTTTGATAACCAGCATCTGGAGACAGTAGTCTAGAGATGAGGCAGATTTTAATTGATGGGCTGGGGGGGGGTTTCTCTCTCAGCTTACTCCACATATATGAAAAACAGCAATCAGTGGCCAATGACTCTGCAGCTAGAATACTCTGGAGCTTAATCTAAGTGCATGAAGCTGGAATGATGGCTTTGGCTACAATGAAACGTAGAAGGTTTAGATTAGATTGACACCTTGATGGAGAATCGAAACATATTAGGTCACATCTGCTAGATGTAATGGATGGATGTCAGATCTGGTCCTTTGGGCGAGAAAGACCATCGACACCATTCGGCTTTTACTAAAAGCCAAGTGGTTTACAGTATCAACGAAGGAGAATATTTGTAGCTCAAGGTTGATATGAGGGGTCCTTGGTGCTCTCTTAGCGTAGCACTGATGATGTTACCTAGTTAGGGTAATGAAACATTTGCAAGAAAACAAGCAAGCTCAGAGAGCACCAAGGACCCCTGGTTTACAGTATAGCAAAGCCAGAGCTGAAGTTTGTACGCCAAAAGTTCCTGGATAACTTTCCTTGGCTACATTGGTCCCTTATTGTCCAATTATATTTGAATAAATTGTTCTGGGAACAGTGTCTTCAACGGTAAGCTGGTGGGAGAGCTGTTGCATTTCCGTTGCTTCTTGTCCTGCCTTCCGGCGCTTTGGAGAATAGCTTGACTCCCTCTTCTTTGGGGCAGCCCCTGAGATATTGGAAGACTGCTATCATGTCCCCCCCTCGTCCTTCTCTTCGTTAAACTAGACAAACCCAATTCCAGCAACCGTTCCTTATATGCTTTAGCCTCCAGTCCCCTAATAATCTTTGTTGCTCTTCTCTGTACTCTTTCTAGAGTCTCAACATCTTTTTTACATCGTGGTGACCAAAACTGGGTGCAGTATTACAAGTGTGGCCTTACCAAGGCATTGTAAAGTGGTATTAATATTATAGCACCTTTTATCCCTAGTCAGAATAGACAGTAGGGGTGTCAAATGATTGAATGTCTGGAGGATGTACAGCAAGGAAAAAACATGGTCAAGTTATTTGACGGCTGTATCACACCACTACTGTCTCTTCTGGCTAAGGATAATGGGAGCTATAATCCAAAATATCTGACGGGTCCCGTTAGCTGCAGGTTTATTACATTTTCATTCAGAAAATTGATATGGCCGCCCAAGTCACTGACTCCGGACAGCCTTATCAAAATAGCTGTGCTGGTGCAGTGGTTAGAATGCAGTATCGCAGGCCAACTCTGCCCACTGCCAGGAGTTCGATTCTGACCAGCTCAAGGTTGGACTTCAGCGGCTGGCTGGGGAATTCTGGGAATTGAAATCCACAAGTTTTATATTTGCCAAGGTTGGATGCCCCATGTTTTAGAGGGGGAGGGGGAAGTCTAGCCAAAGGCTGGGTCTCCTGCCTTTTTCAGCACCACGGATGGCTTGAACGCTGATCTGGCCAGCTTTGAAAAACCAAGCAGAAAATCCCTGGAGGGTCCAATCAGTTGTGTCTGTAGATGTGAGCAGATCTTTCTGCAGGCGTTGATTCAGATATGAATGGCCAGGCAACCTTTTTCAACTGGATGCTTTTAGCCGAATAAGCATCCCTAGGTGGGGAGGTCAGAGTGGGAAAGGCAAATGGATAAGTTTAGAAAGATATCTCCCAGGGTAACACATGGAAATGTTATCAGGAGAAGACATCTGTTCCTTTTGCTAGGAAACATGAATATTGCCATCTGCTGGTCACAACTGATCGATTAGTTTTTCAGTTGGAAACCTTGTCATGAATAGACTTCACCAACACAGTCGAGCCCAACCTTTTTGTTGTTAAGTGAGGCAGTTGTTAAGCAAGTTTTGCCCCATTTTACGACTTTTCTTGCCACCTTTGTTAAGGGCATCACCGCAGTGGTTAAGTTAGTAGCACCGTTGTAAAGTGAACCTGGCTTCCCCGTTGACTTTGCTTGTCAGATGGTCAAAAAAAGGGATCACTTGACCCCCGGGACGCTGGAACCGTCATAAATAGGAGTCAGTTGCTAAGCGTCTGAATTTTGATCCCGTGGCCACGGTGGATGCTGCCATGGTGGTAAGTCTGAAAATCGGTCATAGGTCACTTTTTTTCAGTACCATAATAATTCCGAATGGTCACTAAATGAACTGTTGTAAGTGGAGGACAAACTGTATAAACATTCCTATTCCCACGTTACTTTCTTCTTTGGTGATAAGTTCCCTTTTTCTCTCTCTTCATAATCCCATTTTTCTCTGTCATGGCTATTTATCAAATTCAGGTTAGTAAATAAACTGAAAGGCAGGTAGTCCTTGACTTACGACGACAGTTGGAACCAGAGTTTCCATCACTAAGCGTGGGTTGCACCTGATTTTACAACCTTTATTGCCATGTTGTTAAGTGAAACGTGTGGGTTGTTAAGCAAATGCAGCTTCCCCCGTTGATTCTGCTTGTCAGAAGCCAGCTAGAAGTGTCACGAATGGCAGTCACGTGACCTGTGAGCCTGCAACAGTCACAAGTACATGTCAGTTGCCAACCAATTTTTGATCACGCGACTGTTGTGGTGCAGTGATGGTTGTAAGTGTGAGGATGGATTGTAAGTCCCTTTTTTCCACAGCCGTCTTAACTTCGGACGGTCTCTAAATGGCAAAGGGTTGTAAGTTGAGAACTGCCTGTATCTAATTCAGAGATGGTTATAGGGGATCTAGGGGATGGTTATAGGGGATCTGTGCCCGCTCCCCAACAGTCCTTTCAGCCCGCCAGAGCAAATTACACTTCAAACTTGTGCATAGCTGAAACCTAGATTGTGCAATGTGAGGTTTTGGCCATCTGCGCGAAGGCTGAAATTTCGTAAGCTTCTGTACGAAAATCATGGGATCCGTTACTCAAAGTACTGGCTTTCTAGCCTCCCGAAATGAGAATGCTGACATGTCATGAGTTTTGGTAGTCTCGTGGGATTGGGGACAACATGAGGGAATTGGTGGTACCTGTTGACCCCCAGGGCATGGTGGCTCGGCGGTTAAAGACACTGAGCTTGTCAGCTGGAAAGCTGGCAGCCCGGGTTTGAGACCCCGAGCGCCATGAGGTAGGTTGAGTTCCCGTCCTCGCCTGAGCTCCTGCCCATCTAGCAGTTTGAAAGCATGCAAAATGTGAGTAGATCAATAGGTACCACTTCAGTGGGAATGTGACAGTGTTCTGTGCACTTCGGCATATAATAATAATAATAATAATTAATAATAATAATAATAATAATAATAATAATAATAATAATAATAATAATAAAGTTGGAAGGGACCTTGGAGGTCATCTAGTCCAGCCCCCTGCTCAGGCAGGAAACCCTATACCATTTCGGACAAATGGCTGTCCAGTTTCTTCTTAAAAAGTTCCAGTGTTGGAGCATTCACCGCTTCTGGAGGCAGGTTGTTCCACTGGTTAATTGTTCTAACTGTCAGGAAGTTTCTCCTTAGTTCTAGGTTGCTTCTCTCCTTGATTAGTTTCCATCCGTTGCTTCTTGTCCTGCCTTCAGGAGCTTTGGAGAATAGCTTGACTCCCTCTTCTTTGGGGCAGCCCCTGAGATATTGGAAGACTTGCTATCATGTTCCCCCTCGTCCTTCTCTTCATTAAACTAGACATACCCAATTCCAGCAACCGTTCCTTATATGTTTTAGCTTTTCTTGCCTAAATGTAGAACCTTACTTAGTCATGCTGGCCATGTGACCATGGAAATGTCTTTGGACAATACTGGCTCCCTCGGCTAGGAAACGGAGACGAGCACCCCCTGGGTGTCAATAGATAAAGGTAATGGTTTCCCCTGTCCAATCGGACGTGGCTGGACAGAGAAACCTTTACCTATTGACTTCCAGGTTCTGGGAAAAAAAGGTTGCTGGGTTTTGGCTTAATTCACTTCTGTATTTTTGAAGTTTTTGTTTTTTTTTGAAAGAGTGCATGAAACACCTGGAGCAAGTGTTTGGCTGCCCATTTTTCAACAGTAATGTCTTTCCCCAATATAAACACTCTGCTTCTTGGAAACGTTGCTTTAGTTAACATCTTGGCCTCTTTTCCTATAGTGTTTACAGATTAGGGAAGTCGAATTTCTACATAGTGTAAACACCTGGTGGCTTTCCATAACAAACGTTTCACTCTATTTATCTTTCAATTGTCAGTTGAACACTGCTGTGAGAAACAGGACCTTCTCACCCTCCTGGAGGGGGTTGGGAGGGAGCTCTTTCTGCAGCCACTTTTCTTTAAAAGAAAAAACATGGTTAGGAAAACATGGTTAGGACTCTGTACCTAATCAAGGTCTAGAATATGGCTTAATATCAAAATCAGAATAACGGAGTTGGAAGGGAGCTTGGGAGGTCTTCTAGTCCAACCTTTTTCACTTAGGAGACCTTATACCATTCTGGGCAAGTGGTTGTCCAGTCTATTCTTAAAAGCCTCCAGCGTTGGAGCACCCACAACTTCTGGAGGCAAGTTGTTCCACTGATTAATTGATCTCACTGTTAGGAAATTTCTCCTTAGTTCTCAATTGCTTCTCTCCTTGATTAGTTTCCCTCCATTGCTTCTTCTCCTGCCTTTCAGGTGCTTTGGAGAATAGGTTGACCCCCCCTCTTTTTTATGGCAACCCCTGAGATATTGGAACGCTGCTATCATGTCACCCCTGGTCCTTCTTTTCACTAGACTAGACGCACTAAATTCCTGCAACTGTTCTTCATAGGTTTTAGCATATGTTTAGTTTTCTCCCCACTCCTAGTCCAGGGCTTTAAACCCTAAATCTCACCAGCTAGCATATGTGTGTAAATGTAGATCCTTGTCTCTATAAAAACAGGGACCATTGTCAGTCCTATGGCATATGGAAGGTGTAGTGCAGTGGTGGTGAACCTATGGCACGCGTGCCAGAGGCGGCACTCAGAGCCCTCTCTGTTGGCACACGCGCCATCGCTACCAGCAGCAGGTGCATCAGGCCATCACTGCTGCCCGGAGCAGGAGCCCCACCC
The DNA here is from genome assembly GCF_001527695.2 of Protobothrops mucrosquamatus. Lineage (NCBI taxonomy): Eukaryota > Metazoa > Chordata > Lepidosauria > Squamata > Viperidae > Protobothrops > Protobothrops mucrosquamatus. Next base: position 355,647 of record NW_015386101.1, on the reverse strand, counting down.
AGCACAAAGGAGGTGAAGCGGCCGACTACCAAGCTCGAGTAGAGGTGGTAGAGCAAAGGTCACCAACCATTGTTGATTGGTGGACTGGAAGAAAAGGGAGGGGAAAGCATTTTACATGCATGCGTGCGTGCACAGGGCTGCAAGCACGCATGTGCTGCAAATGGGACGGGGCTAGTGCCTGTCTGATACTCACTAGCCCTGCCCTGTTCTTGCATGGTGCAGTGCCTTGTATCTGCACCCCATGGCACGGCCGTTTTTGCGCCTTGCAGCACGGTGGCCCATTTTTGCGTCCCTGGTTTATGCGTGCCAGAGGCGGCACTCAGAGGTGCCTCCCTCCCCCCCCCATGAGGGCACCACAATGCTGATGCGGCCCTGGCACTTTGCGATAAATAAGTGGCTTTTGGGTTGCAGTTTGGGCACTCAGTCTCTAAAAGGTTCGCCATCACTGGTGTAGCGTGTTTCTTAAGGCACCAGCCCCTAACCTTTTGGACACCAGGGACTGGTTCCGTGGAAAGAAGTTTTTCCGTGGACCGGAGGGGGTGTGGTTTCATGTGCTGCATGTATCCCACAGATGGGGCTTCGCTCATTTGCGTGGTCCAGTTTCTGACAGGCCACTGACCGGCGCTGGTCCACGGACCGGGGCTTGGGGGACCCCTGTCTTAAGGCATCAACATTTGTTGATCTGAATAGCCTGAAATGAAGGGTTCACTGTTGCATAAAATGTAAAGAGGAAACTGCCTATGACGAATGTGTGAACATGTGAGTGTTGGAGAATAATGTTTCTGTGGCCAAGGTGTGTGTAGGTGTCTCTTTCCCAGAATTGCACATACCATTAAAGGTTTGATCCACCATCTGTCGGTCTGTAGTTTTTGTGGACTTATTGTGGGGATCTCAAAAAAAGTCAACATTAAATATTTAATATGCCTGGGTCAGAATGACAATGTCCTAACCACCTTTGGTACATCTGCATATCCACTGGTGGAAAGAGTTTAAGTGACACCAGTTGTAAAAGCCAAAAGAAAAGTACAGTTTGTGACTGTTTACCAGCAAGACTTAAACACACAGTCTTGAAATGCTATATTCCAAAGTGCTGCACACAATATCCGTTCCTTTGGCAAACGGATCCGTATGTATTTCAAGACGGTTGCTGCAATTGTATATTTTGGCTTTGCCGGTTTAAAGCAGATTCTCTCGCACCAGTCCAAACTGGAAGACCTGCTGTCCCCAAAAGGCCCTTTATTTACTGTTGTGCTATTAATACATTCATCTGCAGGGGTACTTTTATATCACCATCGGTAAAATTTCACCCAGAGCAGAATTCCTCAGCCAGCATGCTTTAAGATATGGGGAAGTCAACTCCCAGAATTCTCTAGCCAGCTTGCTTTAAGAAATGTGAATTTCAACTCCCAGAGTTGAGTTGGTCAGCATGCTTTGAAGACATGCGGACTTCAGCTGGCTTGGCGGGGAATTCTAGGAGTTGAAGTCCAACATCTTCAAACTGCCAAGGCTGAGAAACCCAGGTGTAGTGGAAAGGTTTGGCAACCTCTTTGTGATCCCAGAAGCCATTGCCCTGCCCTGCCAGGAATGTCTGCAAGAGATAATCAGTGAAGTGAAGATGAGGCGTACATAGGTTGCACACACAATACAGATAAATACACTGCATTCGCACCCTGTTGATTTTGTGTTAACTCTGCCTTGTGGAGACTTTGGCCCTCAGTCCCACGTTTCAAAGCTCTCAGAGCCAGCAAACCCCTGTGGATTAGTAGCAGGTGATGTCAAAATACTGAAACGTGTGTCTTTAAGAAGCTGCCTTTTTAAGTTAGCCAAGATGATTAATGGCTTTTTTTCCACACAAAAAAAACTTTGGGTGACAGAGAAAACAACGTGGAACACATTGATTGTTTCAGCCCAGTTTGGCCTGGAAGCATAGGCCGTCTTCCAAACCCTGACCTCATTTTCCATGCTCATTCCAGCTACTTCCAACACATCGACAGAAGGCAATAACGGATAAAGAATGTAGGCTGCAAACCCTTGAGGCTTCGTTGTAAGGGAAAAAATCCTACACAATTCCCGAGGATACCTCCTAAGCCAGCTTTTGTTTTCTTTGCTGCAGATTCAGGAGACAGCCTGTCCCACACCACGTCTTCCCCACAACCTTCTCCGGCCATTTCTGCCCACGCAACGAGGACTGCAAGTTCTTCTCTTTCGGCTGACCACGCCACCGCCGATGCTGCAGCAGCCGAGGAGACGGCCAGCGAGTCGGAATCTGTCTTTCTGCCTGACTATCTCTTTTTATCCAACTGTGAGACCGGAAAACTCAGCCACATTAGGTAGCGTTATGCTGTTGAACGCCCAATGTATTTATTTTGCTTATTTATGTGTTAAATGGATTTGTCACCCCCTCTCTTAACGAAAGAACTCTGGGCTGCGTTTTGCGTAGAACGGATGAGTTCTGTGAGACTTAAGCCATGATTGGCGGCTTGGCAAAATTGATCAATTCGGCCACTGGGGTTTGTTCGTTTAAGCACAGTGTGAGTCGATCTGTCCCTGAGTAAAATGTAACTTTGGTTTTTTGGCAAAAACGCCCCGTAACAAACACTGGGCTTGCTTAATGACTATGGATTCAGTGGGTCGTTTTTAAGAAGTGTAGAGGTCAACTCCCAGAATTCCCCAGCCAGCATGCTTGAAGAAATGTGGATTTCAACAAACTGGCTGGGGAATTCTGGGAAACGAAGCCCACACATCTTAACGTTATTTAGATAGAGAAACCTTGGCTTAGATCAGACATGTCAAACACGAGGCCCAGAGGCCGGATGCGGCCCGCGATGTGGTTTCATGTGGCCCGCGAAGCCATCCTGAAAACAGTGAGGGAACGGCCCCTGCTGCCTTGGCCCTGGCCAGGCCGGCCGGGAGCCAATGTACAATTTTGTGGTGGCCAACTATGCTGAAACGCATTCAGTCTTAGCTCCACAAGACCGTCTGGAAACAGCGAGGAACCAGCCCCTGCCACGTCTGCCCTGCCCCCTGGGTGCATGTTGGGGAGGTGTCACCCTTTGTGAGGAATGAAGACATGGACCATGCCTTGGCCCTTGCCCTGGTCCCACCCCCTTCTGCCAGAGACCCTCAGATCTGTCCCACTCCTGCCCAGGCCCCCACAGGCACCCTTGACGCGAACGATGTAGAACTGGCCATGCCCACCCAGTAGGACACACCCATCCAGTAGGCCGCACCCACCCTGGCCACACACACACACACCCCCGCCCCCAAGGGCAACCGCAATGCTGATGCGGCTCTCAATGAAATTGAGTTTGGCACCCCTGGCTTAGATTATACTGACAAGCCACCCTTTTGCCTGATTTGACACCCATGTGGATCCCAGTGGACAGAAATGAGTGGAGTTGAAGAAGTAACTAGATGAAGGCAGAAATATTACATTAAGGGTCACAAAAGGCAAAACTTATCAAGCATCAAGTCGCCTTCACAGCGTCCGTGCTTTCTAGTCCCCAAATCCCTCCTGTTATCTCCAGGTTTTCAAGTTTCTTCCTCAGCTTGCTGGCTGAGGAATTCTGGGAGTTGAAGTCCACAAGTCTTAAAGTTGCCAAGGTTGAGGACCCCTGATGTAAAGCACCCATCTGTCATGTAATTGCAGATAGTCCTCGGCTTACAACAGTTCATTTAGTGACTGTTTGAAGTTACAACAGCACTGAAAAAACTGACTTAGGACTGTATTTTCACACAACCATTGCAGCATTTCCATGGTCATGTGATCAAAATTCAGATGCTTGGCAACTGACTCCTATTTATGACGGTTGCCTTCTCCCGGGATCATGTGATCTCCTTTTGTGACCATCTGACAAGGCAAGTCAAGGGGGAAGCCAGATTCTCTCCACAACCGTGTCGCTAACTTAACTGCAGTGATTCACTTAACAACTGTGGCAAGAAAGGCCATAAAACGGGGCAAAACTCACTTAACAAATGTCTCCCTTAGCAACAAATTTGGCACTGCCTGTGTTTGAGAAAAAAAAAAACCCTTGGTATCCTGTCAGGTAAGTAGGATGGAAACCGCACACCTATTTTATTTTATTTTTGCAATTTTCTCACATCAACAACGCAGGAATTGAACGTTTTATTGGGCCATTGTGGTGGGAGGGGGCTTCAGAAAAGGGCTCCAGGGTTCTCTGAGGTGGTAACACCTGCCTCTCTTCCAGGTGCCACAGTTGGTCCAATTCTGACCGCTCTCTGGAGAGGACGTTATCGGATGATGTCTTCTTTGACTTCGTGGCTTCTCAGTCCTCCCTGTGCTTACAGCTTTCTGGTGGGCTGCTTCAAGAGATGGTCCAGCCAACGATTCATGGCATCCTTCCAAGGAACGCGGACTCAAGTGGGCCTCCTTCTAGTGACTTCTCTTCTTCCTCGCCCCTGTCAGGGCCTCCTGCAACACCAACCATCCTAGCAGAAAAAAGCCAGAATACTCTTCCCTATGGCTTTACCGAACTTGAGATTTGGGCTAAGATTCCCCCGCCCAGGCCACCAAAGCCATCCCACTTGCCAGACCGAAGAGCTGAAGAGCAGGCTGGTGGGGTCCTTCAGAACGGACACGCAAGGATCTCCAGCTCTCCGGGGACCTTCGTTCCAAGGAGGATCTCCCTCTCGGGATTGGACAGCATGAAAGGTTGGAGAGGTAAGGGCCAATCTGTAGATCCCAGAGGTGGGTTATTAAAACATGTGTCTTCTCTTTCCCCCAACACGGTGATGAGATTTGTCTGAAATGGTACAGGGCTTCCTGCCTGAGCAGGGGGTTGGACTAGAAGACCTCCAAAGGTCCCTTCCAGCTCTGTTGTTCTGTTATTCTGTTACTTTGCATTCAGTTGTGTCCGACTCTTGGCGATTGGACAGGCCAGGTCTCTCCACAACTTCTGATCTTACACTATTTTTTTGAGTTGTTCTATGCCAGTGGTGGCGAACCTATGGCACGGGTGCCAGAGGCAGCACTCAGAGCCCTCTCTGTGGGCACGCGCACCGTCGCCCCAGTCCTAGGCCTTCATCTGGGTTTTATAAAACCTTTTCGCTTTAGGCCTCCGCTGCCATGTGCAAAAAAAAAAAGGTTCAATCAATCGGTCAATTTCAACTTCTCACGGGAAAAAAAACATCTTGCAAAGTTGGAATTGATTGAACTTTTTAGTCCCACCCAGTCTGCCGTTACCACTGCAGCCACGCCCACCCAATTGGCCACACCCAGCCAATGGGCCACACCCACCCGGCACTCGACGATGCATAAGTGGGTTTTGGGTTGCAGTTTAGGCACTCGGTCTCTAAAAGGTTCGCCATCACTGTTCTATGCTCTGGCTGGTGACAGCTTGGATGGTGTCCAGCCACCATGTTCTTTGATGGCTGGTTTCCTTTTACTGCTAACACTTCCAAGCATCATTGCTTTCTCCAGTGATCTCCCCCGCACGACATGGCCAAAATAAGTCAGTCACAGTTTTGAGATTTTTTTTCTTCCAGTGACATGTCTGGTGTTATGCATTCCAGTACTTGCTTCTTGGTCACCTTTATGTCCAAGGAATGCAGAGGAGCCTTCTCTAGCACCACAGCTCAAATGAGTTGATGTTCTTCCTGTCTTGCTTTCTTAAGGTCCAACTTTTTTAAGGTTCCCCCAACATACAAACAGTAATATTCTCCCCACGTTCATCCTCTGTGGACTCCAATTTTGGTAGGCTGATTGGGAGACCAGAGGAAGGCTTTATGATCAACTTAACAAACTGATCACATAGGTTGGGTTCCTTCAGGTCCCCAAGGGGCTTTTTCAAGAGGCCACTGGACTTGCTTTTTTTTCTTTGAAGATCTTTTGCTTCTCATCCAAGAAGCGTCTTCAGTTCTGGAAATCCATTCATACTCCCGCACCATTTGAAGGATGTTCCTCCCAAAGCACATAGCTAAATGTTTATGGAGGTTCTCGGTCCTCCAGGTCTTGGTTGTCCCCAAAGGTGCTTTTTCAAGAGGCAACTGGACTTTCTTGTTTTTCTTTGAAGACCTTTTGCTTCTCATCCAAGAAGCTTCTTCAGCTCTGTGCAAGCCAACAGGTTCACGCAAACAGAACCACTCACGAATGATCTCAAACAGAAGCTTTATTGCCAGTCACCAGTGTTAACAAGAATCTCCCCAGACGGACTGCTTTGCCTTGGGATCGGTCAGATAAGGCTTCAGGGATTCTGGGAGAGGATTCTGGGGTGTCACTTTCTGCAGTGCAAGGACCTCAAGCTCAGCCCCTTCTTAATGCCTCCCTCCAGCCTAAAGAGAGATTCCACCACAGGTTCAAACAACGTTGCCTGAAACATAGGAGTTAACTTGCGATGCAAAGTGTCCCAGCAGCTCCGCCAATTTAACACCGGAGCAGGCAAGGAATGGCCATTAGTCCTGATGGCTGCATGCTAACCTTGAATTACAGACAGCCGTAACATCAATCTGTCCTCAGAGTCTATGAAATTCCATCCCAGAACAGTACAGCCAACAAGGTCATCAATTATCAGCCACGGAGGAGATCCACCCCTGTATTAGGAAATCTGCCATGGAGGAAATAAGTGAGACAGTGCCTGGCTTTCAAGAGGTCTGTAGGGACTTTGCATCTATTTTCTATTTTCTTTCTTTCCTTCTCTTTTTCCCTCCTTTCCTTCCTTGAACAGATGCTGGTCTTTGCATGGGCATTTGGATCATTTTCCTAAGCCTTGTATAGCAAAGCACCAGCTTGCTTATCAGTGTCCTGAGCAATTCTTGGAAGCTTTCGAGAGCAACACCCATCCTTGGAAATGTTATTCTTCTTACTCATGACCCTTGAGTTGTGTTGGAAAAGAGCTTACTAAAAGGGTGTGTGCTGGTTGCAGCATAAAAACAAACACGTTCACACATACACTGATGGATTTTTCCAGATGAACCCCAACATTTTCTTTCACAGTAAACTCAACTCCAGCTCAACTTCAGCTGCAGAATATTTTCTCCATCCTTATCACATGCAGGTAATCCCCTCGACTTACAACAGTATTCTATATTCTATTCTATTCTATTCTATTCTATTCTATTCTATTCTATTCTATTGTTTTTTCTTATACTATCCTATCCTATCCTATCCTATCCATTTCTTATTCTATTCTATTCTATTCTATTCTATTCTATTCTATTCTATTCTATTCTATTCTATTCTATTCTATTCTTCTACTCTACTCTACTCTACTCTACTCTACTCCACTCCACTCCACTCCACTCCACTCCACTCCACTCCACTCCATTCTATTCTATTCTATTCTATTCTATTCTATTCTATTCTATTCTATTCTATTCTATTCTATTCTATTCTTTGATATAGTTTGTCTTGCTACTGCTAATTCTATCCTTCAGTAGCATCTGGATCCATAGGAAAAAAATGTACCTGATTTGAGAAGCATATTGAAGAAGTGTATTTTTATTCTGGGGTAAGTTCATGCTGCAGTTCTATAATAATCATGGAGTAATTGCACTTAACAGGGCTTCAAGTCAGAATGGATTTTGGTTAATTGGATAGAATTCGAATTTCTTCCAAATTGCATATTGCACCACTGCTTAGAATGAGATCTCGTTCTTTCTTTCTTCAGAAAAGATTGTTGTTGTTGTTTTTAATTTAGCAAATTCAGCAGTTTAGTTTCTTCCATCATGATGAACTGGCTTCTGCTCTTTGTTTTGTTCTGCAGCCGACGTGGAAGAAAATTCTTTACGACGCAGGGATAAGAGGTTGAGCTTGAACTTGGTAAGAGCTTTTTTTCTCACTTGCACACACTTTACACAGTGGTTTTGGCAGGGGAGGTTTTAAAAAAATCCACACCAGTTGGCAGATCAGTGTAAAAGAGGAAAGAAACAGCTCCTGATACAAATTATAACCACAATTATCCCAAAAGTGTTGTTGTTGTTTTCCAAGAGGGAATTGGACTTTCTTGGTTGTTTTTTTTCTTCGAAAACATTGCACTTCTCATCCAAGAAGCTTCTTCAGTTCAAGAAAGTCCAGTTCCTGTTTGGAAAAAAGCACCTTGGAGACAACCGTGACTTGGAAGATTGAGAATTTCCATAGACAAATAAACACAATTAAATACATCCTTGCAACATCCCAAGTGATGGTTTCCTTAATTATGGTTTACTGTATAAATTGCAAGTTCACAAGTGACCCTGTCAGGTTTGCAGGCCATTCTATGACACAAGTGTAAAAAAGATGCTGAGACTCTAGAAAGGGTACAGAGAAGAGCAACAAAGATGATCAGGGGACTGGAGGCTAAAACATATAAGGAACAGTTGCTGGAATTGGGTCTGTCTAGTTTAATGAAGAGAAGGACGAGGGGGGACATGATAGCAGTCTTCCAGTATCTCAGAGGCTGCCCCAAAGAAGAGGGAGTCAAGCTATTCTCCAAAGCGCCTGAAGGCAGGACAAGAAGCAACGGGTGGAAACTAACCAAAGAGAGAAGCAACCTAGAACTAAGGAGAAACTTCCTGACAGTTAGAACAATTAACCAGTGGAACAACCTGCCTCCAGAAGCAGTGAATGCTCCAACACTGGAAGTTTTTAAGAAGAGACTGAACAACCATTTGTCCGAAATGGTATAGGGTTTCCTGCCTGAGCAGGGGGTTGGACTCAATGACCTCCAAGGTCCCTTCCAACTTTATTATTATTATTATTATTGTTGTTGTTGTTGTTGTTGTTGTTGTTATTATTATTATTATTATTATTATTATTATTATTATTATTATTATTATTATTATTATTATTATTAAGTAGACAAGCCATATTTTAGTTTAGTATCTGTGTGGACCAACCCTTAGCCTTTTTGTCCTTCTTAGCTGGAGGATTAACAGATGAGCTGGAAGAAGAAACTGATGTAAATGTCTTGCATTTGCTCCAAATTGGGGTCCAGATGACTAGAATCTCTGAGATGACAGGGGAACATCTTGTAATATTATCTGAAAGGTTTTCAGTCAACCCTAACTCTTTTCAATTCCGTCCTGTGAATCTTGAGGAAATTAGCAACATGGCTCTGGCAATACCACCTTGTGAAAATAGATCGATCAATCAGAATAAAGCTGGAAGGGAATTTGGAGGTCATCTAGTCCAACCCCCTGCTCAGGCAGGAAACCCTATACCATTTCGGAGAAATGGCTGTCCAGTCTCTTCTTAAAAACTTCCAGTGTTGGAGCATTCACCACTTCTGGAGGCATAGCATAGGGTTTTCTGCCTGAGCAGGGGGGTTGGACTAGAAGACCTCCAAGGTCCCTTCCAGTGCTGTTATTCTGTTATTAACTTTTGATCTGGAGATGGCTTGCTGATCATGCTCACTCTGCCTCTTTCTTTCTCGTTTTGTGAAGCCTTGCCGAGTGAGCCCTCTCTATTCCTGCTCGTCAAACAACTCCGAAGACAGTTACGTTCCCATGCATCCACGCGCCTCCCCACCTGTCCCCGGAACTGACTGCACACCTGATGGCTACATTCCCATGAACCCAGGACCGGCTACTTTTGCTCTCGCTGAAGTTAGCACAGACAAGCTCACCAGCCCCTTGCCTGAACTGCCCACCGACTTGGAACCCCCTCCGGTCAACCGGGATCTTAAGCCTCGGACAAAATGTAAGCTCTTCTCCCCCCCACCCCCTGTATTTTTTAATGACCCCCCTAGCAGGGCTGGAGAGGAAGTGGACATCAGAAATATTAAGCAAAAAAAACCTGAGAGATGTCAGGTCTAGGATAAGAGAACAGATTTGGGATTAGCACTGATGAATCCTGATTTTAATTTCCTAAAGTGCCTATGAGGGTTTTCTCTTCCACGGAGAAATCATCTTTTTAGCAGCTTTCCTGGTTTTCCTATTCTTCAGCTATAGGTAGTCCTTGATTTATGACCACAATTGAGCCCGGAATTATGGTCTTAAGTCACAACAGTCATGAAACAGGTCACCATGTCCCTGTGCCTAATTTTATAACCTTTTTTATAGTGGTCGTTAAATGAATGCCACATTTGTTAAACGAACACTATGAGCATTAAACAAACGTGTTTTTCCCAAAGGGGCATTTTTTAAAAAAATATTTTTTGCCAGAAACCAGAAATAAATGCTAGAATGCATGCCGAAAATTGTGGTCCCATAATTATAGGATGCTGCAAATGGCCATAAACGTGAGCCAGTTGCCGAGCACCCCAAATGCAATCATGTGGCAGTGAGTATCTGTGCCTGCAGCCATTGGAACTTCAAAAAATGGGCCATAAGTAAGTCTTGAAAGGTCCTTTGTAACTTTGAACAGTCGCTAAACAGCAGGTTTTTAAGTGAGAATTACCTGTAAACACCAAGAGCAGGTAACAGGAGAAGAACCTGAAAAGAAATACCAAATGCTTGGAGAAAAGGTAGAAAAACAGAAACAAGGTAAGGAAACTTTCAGGAAATCAGAGGACAGATTTCAGGATAATGGGACAAGGAAGTCCCAAAGACAGATGACGTGGATGGTGGCACATTTGGAGCTTGTCTAGATCAGAGGTCCCCAACCTTTTGGGCACCAGGGACCGGTTCCGTGGAGAGAGGTTTTTCCGTGGACCGGAGTGGTTTCATGTGCTGCCTGCATCTCGCGGATGGGGCTTTGCTTGTTTGTGTGGACCGGTTGCTGGCATGCCGCGGCCGGGTACTGGTCCACGGACAGGGGGTTGGGGACCCCTGGTCTAGATCACACAGGCAAGGATAGGAGTCATAGCCACAGATTAGTTGGTGGCTAGATCCCATATCGAGAAAATCACACTGCAACTTTGTGCAAGGAAACGATCAAGACAAAAACCTTCTTTTTTCTTGGGAGAGTGATAAAGACAGATCGGTTTATCGCCACCTACTGAAAAAAGCCATTCTGCCATTCAGTTCATCACAAATCTAAAAATCCCAGAATCCTGCAAAAAACCTCCAGGAGACCTGCCAAACCGGTTTTCAGATCAGTTTGTCATTAAACTTCATTCTTCAAGAAGAAACTTTTCAAGTTCTTTGGAGTTGCCTAAAGCTTGAAGTTCTTCTTCCCCAACCGCAATCCCTACACAGAGTTGCCTTTAACAAGATTTGTTAAAGTGACGAAAGGATGAGGATGATAAGAATTCCAGCATCGGAATTCTTTGCCCTTGAGAACCAATTATCCCTATGTTTTTTTTAGGAGGGGACTTTCTTTTTCTAACAGCCTTTTTGATGAATTGACAAGGAGGTGGGGGTCTCTTCATTCATAATGGGAAAGTTTAGTCAAGCACGTGAAAGCTCCTACAAACTTTAAAGGTAGGATCATTAAAGTAGCTGCATCCTTTTTCTTTGAATCGTCAATACAGAACGAACAATATTGATGACAGAGCTCAAGGGAGTGATTCTGAGTCTCCGTGTCCGAAAGCTGAAGATACATCTTCCTGCCCCCCACCCCAATTCATAGCCACAGTTAAAGGCATCTACTCACCTTGTTATAAAGGCATTCCAAATTTGCAGCACTTAACCGAGAATTCTTTCCACACGGGCATCACACATAGACCATCTTCTCCGTAGTAGGTACAAAACTCTGGAGCAACTTGATCATTTTGGGCCATGTTGGTGCCTTAAGTCACTTGACTTGCCCAAATGATGGACTGTAGTACCTTCTCTGGCCTTTATGAAGGTGGTGCTGCAGCTCAGGAAAAACCAAACCGGTTTACTCACTGACTAGCCTTGGTGTAGAGAGCAGAAGTAAGCTGTATGTCCTAGACATAGCTTGCATATCAAATCCCCATGGAAATTATAGTCCAGGGGTCTTCAAACTTGGCTCTTTTGTGACTGGTGGACGTCTGGGAGTTGAAGTCCACCAGTCATAAAAGGGCCAGGTTTGAAGACCCCTGGTCTGAACCCTAGGCTGAGCTCCAGGTTGAAATCCCACAGGGTCAAATACTGCTTCTTTCTTGTCAATATAGGTAGTCTTAATTTACCACCACAGTTGAGACCAGAATTTTTGTCAGTGCAATTATAAGTCGAGCAACGAGGTGACTCAACCTGCCCGTTTTAGAGCCATTTTTATAACGGCCGTAAAGCGAATCACCGTGGTGCGATAAGCAAAACGTGGTTGTTAAGCAAATCCAGCTTGCCCAATGAGCACATGACCTCAGGATGCTGCAACCGATCCTAGATACAAGCCAGTGCCCGGATTGCAGTCACATGACCACAGGGTGCGCAATGGCGAGTATGTCCTAAGGCACGTTTTTCAAAGCCTTCGTAACTTCAAACCGTTGTTAGGTGAACAGTGGTTAGGTCAAGGAATACCTGCAACCAGTGAATTGTATTGAGAGGTTTTCAGTTGAAGTTCTTCCCTTTTTCTGACGAATCAGATGTTTTCTCTTTAACCCTTAGTCCGACCGCCTCCGCTGGACCTACGAAATCTTTCCACCATCAGAGAACATTCTGCCTTAACCAGGACGTGGACTGTGCCTTAGTAAGTGGCTTTGGGACCTGCTGGGCTTTGTAGAATTTACTCGTAACAAGGGCAGATGGTTAATCTCAAGGCAGAGAGAGGGTTCTGGTAAGGTCACTCCACCTAATAATAATAACAACAATAACAACAACAACAATAATAATAATATAATAACAACAATAATAATAATGCAATCCCAAAACAACTGGAGCACCACTTGAACACTATTGGCATTGACAAGTTCACCATTAGTCAATTGCAGAAGGTGACCTTACTAGGAACTGCTTCCATCCTGTGACGATATCTGTAATACCATCAAACGTCCACATCTGCCTGTACCAGGTCCTTGGGAAGGACTCGATATGTAGACAAAAATGTCAAATCTAGTCTGAACATCTGGCTTACTGTGCGATGATCAGTAGTAGTAGTAGTAGTAGTAGTAGTAGTAGTAGTAGTAGTAGTAGTAGTAACGAAGTTGGAAAGGACCTTGGAGGTCATCTAGTCCAACCCCTTGCTCAGGCAGGAAACCCTATACCATTTCAGACAAATGGCTGTCCAGTCTCTTCTTAAAAACTTCCAGTGTTGGAGCATTCACAACTTCTGGAGGCAGGTTGTTCCACTGGTCAATTGTTCTAACAGTCAGGAAATGTCTCTAGGTGGCTTCTCTCTTTGGTTAGTTTCCATCCGTTGCTTCCATCTGTTGTATCCATTGTTGTCGCAGATTGGGTTCACACATCATGCCAAGTTGCTGTTTGTCTGGTTCCGGTTTGAGTAACTCACAAACGGTTGGATTCACTACATGTTGATTGGCTTTGCACCACAACCTAACCAGAATTTTTTAGAAAATTGTGAAATTCTTACTTTCCCATATTTTTTCCCTGAAGATGGAAACATACCTAGATGTTGGCAGAATTCTCCAGTGCCAATCACAGCGTGGGACGCTCACCTGCCTCTGCTCCATCTGATCCAAGATATGGATCCACATGGGCTAAATAAAAGCTGTCGGTTTTTCCATTACCAATTTTTGCAGTGCCAATCATAACTCTCGGCACTCTGTGCCATGACTGCATTTAGTAGTTTCCTTTCTCTAGGTTTAAGGGGGGCACCGGGAGGCCAGTGGCTCCTACTCGCCCTCAAAATCCCAAATCAGTTTTTTTCAAAAGAGTCATGTCAGGGTTTTCAAAGGGAAGGAAAATCAAGGCTGTAAACTTCCTTGATCCCACTGCCATGAAAATGTTTTTTAAATCCTTCCATTCCAGAAATCAACAAAAATAAGACGAGAACGATGTCACTAGATGGCGTCTTGCAAATATCCAATGAGATATAGAATAACAGAGTTGGAGGGAACCTTGGAGGTCATCTAGTCCAACCCCCCTGCTCAAGCAGGATAGTCTATGGTACCATTTCAGACAAATGGCTGTCAAGTCTCTTCTTGGAAGTCTCCACACCTTCTGATTGCTGATTGTTCTCACTGTTGGGAAATTTCTCCTTAGTTCTAGGTTGCTTCTCTCCTTGATTAGTTTCCATCCGTTGCTTCTTGTCCTGCCTTCAGGTGCTTTGGAGAACAGCTTGACTCCCTCTTCTTTGGGGCAGCCCCTGAGATATTGGAAGACTGCTATCATGTCCCCCCTCGACCTTCTCTTCATTAAACTAGACATACCCAATTTCTGCAACCGTTCCTCATATGTTTTAGCCTCCAGTCCTCTAATCATCTTTGTTGCTCTTCTCTGCTCTCTTTCCAGAGTCTCAGAACATGTTTTTTATATTGTGGTGACCAAAGCTAGATGCAGATCAGACTGGTTGTTCTCCCCTCCATCTATGTTAACAATGTCTGAGCTACAGTTTTAACCATGGACAGGATCCCTCTGCCCTCCAAAATACATCCACATTTTTCATCCCAACGGTTTTAAGTTATCATAGCAGCCTGTTTAAAGTTTAGGGTATCTAAGAGAAATGTATTTCATATTCTTTCGCTAGAAAGAGACTCTGGTAAATTGCATCTCCGAAAAAAACATCCTTACGCTTGTAGGGAACTCCTCCCTGCCATAAAAATAAGAGACAGGAAAGCATTTGCTGCATTCCAACATTCCAGGAATAAATTGGCTTTGAAACATCAGCAGTTCAAAACAAAATATATATCTGGAATTTTGCATGCCTGAGAAGCGCCACGATAACTAAAAGGCTATTTTGTAAGATTTATTTTTTTTTAGAAAGTTGGGCCTCTCCTTCCCAAAGTAATGTAAAAATTAGGCTGACACCTCTGGTATCTTGGAAAGAGATCCTGCTCCTCTTTTTCATTCTGACATCTTGGAAGACTGGATGGGTGGGGAAGTCGCTTGGAAAACCAGATATGCAGCTATCTTATAGTTCCAGCTTTTCTACTGGGCCAGACACCATCCAGAAAGGCAGAAAAGATAACCGCTACTATCACCATGGATAAAAGAGCACTAGGACTGTCGTTTATTAGGAAGGAGAAGGAGCCATGTGCTGAAGAAGTGGAGACTCATGACAGCTGACAATTTTGGACATGCTAAACCCTGCTGGTGGTAATCTGGTTGGAGATGACTTCAGACTGAAAGACTATGGGGTCCTTGGTGCTCTCTGAGCTTGGTGCTTTTCTTGCAGACATTTCATTACCCAGCTAGGTAGTGACATCAGTGCTAGAAGGGAGTGGGGTCTGCAAAATGGAGGAGGAGGAGGAGGAGGAAAAGGGGAAGGAGAGGAGGAGGAGGAGGAGGACAACAACTGTGGAGTCCTTGGTGAGATCTGAGCTCGGTGATTTTCTTGCAGAATTTTCATTACCAAACTAAGTAACAATGTCAGGACTAAAGGGAGCAGGGTCTTCTCTTATTTTAATATAGTAGTGGCGTGTCCTGTCAGTGTCTGGGTCTGCAACTCCCAAATTTAATAATAATAATAATAATAATAATAATAATAATAATAATGATGATGATGATGATGATGATGATGATGATGATGATGATGATGATGATGATGATGATGATGATGATGATGATGATGATGATGATGATGATGATGATGACGACGATGATGATGATGATGATGATAATGATTGCACAGACTGACTACAAGCAGCGGCATGACAAAGTAGCAACCATGGTGCATTGGAAGATCTGCAAGAAATATCATTTGCCTGGTGGGATCATAAAATAGAGAAAGTCATAGAAAATGATAAAATTAAACTGCTCAGAATTCAAACAGACAAGCACCTGCAACATAACACCTCGGACAATTGTTTTCGATAAGAAAGACAAAAAAGTCTGGATCGTGGACGTGGCAGTGCCTGGAGACAGCAGAATAGACGAGAAAGAACGGGAGAAGATAACAAAATACAAAGACCTACAAATAGAAATAGAAAGACTGTGGCAAAGGCAAGCAAGGGTAGTAACAATAGTAATAGGCGCCTTGGGTGCAATCCCAAAACAACTGGAGCACCACTTGAACACCATCATCGGCATTGACAAATTCGCCATTAGTCAATTGCAAAAGTCGGCCTTACTAGGAACTGCTTCCATCCTGTGACGATATCTGTAATATCATCAAACATCCACATCTGCCTATCCCAGGTCCTGGGTAAGGATTCGATAGGTAGACAAAAATGCCAAATCCAGTCTGAACATCTGGCTGACTGCGATGATCAATAATAGTAGTAGTAGTGGTAGTGGTAGTTGGAAGGGACCTTGGTCTGCCACCATCGCAGTAATTACATCTGAAGGGTGCCCAGAATCCCCAAAATAATATTTTTTAAATTCTTTTCTAAAGGCTGAACTTTTGTGAGATTTCAGTTTCCTTACCTAAAATGTCAACAGGTTGAAGAACATAAGAAGAGCAGACAGAAACCCCTTTGCTTTGCTTTGCTTTTTTAAAAAATATTTTATTGGGTTTTTTTTACAATAAAAATCTCCAGTGCCTGGTGTGCAGCACGTTGTCTTGGTTTATATATTTGAAAAAAAAGCAATAATAATTAATTAACAGTCCATAATGATTGATTTTGATAATTCCATCATTAGTACATTAATAATATATTTCTTTGATCTTCCCTTCTCCCAATTGTATTCTCCTTCTTCAACCTTAAACAAATATACTTCTCAATATGTTCAATGTATAAATGATTAAATATACATTTTTCATGTTTGTACCGATAATGATAGCATCTATATATCTCAGCCTTTCTTATGGTCCAACTTTCACAGCCATACGTTGCAACGGGGAAAACCATGGCCTTGACTATACGCACTTTTGTTGGCAGGGTGATGTCTCTGCTTTTTAGTATGCTGTCTAGATTTGCCATAGCTTTCCTCCCCAGGAGCAAGCGTCTTTTAATTTCTTGGCTGCAGTCCCCATCTGTGGTGATCTTGGATTTTCTTAATTAAAAAGATATAAAAACAATTTTGGATTTTGCAAGTAATGGTGAGTTAGATTACCTGGGTCATTCTGCCTGTAGTCCCTGGACCTCAGGTGGGGCACTCATCTGCTCCAGCTTTGAAGCAGCAATGTAGAACCTTGTAAGGAAGCCCTTTATGAAATTATGGATACTTTCTCATTCAGACATTGGAAAAAAAACCCCAAAGCAATCAAATACTAGAAGAAGACTAGCTTCCCCTGCAGTAAATGTCTCAATTTATGGAGATGGACTAGTAAAGTGTTGCACCCGGCAAATGGATTTGGCTGTGATTTAGGAAGGAAAGAAAAAAGGATGAAAAACAGACAGTCTCCAAGGGCAAATGTATTTATATATTCGTATGCCGTTCAGAATAGAGTTATGGTTTTGGTACAGGTAGTCCTCAACTTAGGACCACAACTGAGTCCAAAATTTATGTTGCTAAGTGAGACATTTGTTAAGTGAGCTTTGCCCATTTTATGACCTTCCTGTCCACAGTTGTTCAATGAATCGCCGCAGCTGTTCAGTTAGTAACACAATTGCTAAGTGAATCTGGCTTCGCCATTGACTTTGCGTGTCAGAAAGTCGCAAAAGGGGATCACGTGATCTCGGGACGCTGCAGCCGTCATAAATAGGAGCCAGTTTGCCAAGCATCCAAATATTGCGACGGTTGTATGTCTGAAAAACAAGCATAAGTCACTTTTTCGGTGCCGTTGTTAAGTTCGAGTGGTCACTAAATGAACTGTTGTAAGTTGAGGACTACTTGTACCTGATTAAATGTTGCAGGATCCAATCTGGGTCGGTCACCAGGTCCAGAATATTTGGTCTTCCGAGCTTTTGGACACGTGCTGGGGCCCATCTTCAGGGAACCTCTCTTTTGTGACCGACCCAGATTGGATCCTGCAACGTTACCCTGGGACACGGATATTCGCCTTCATTCTTGGTTAAATTATCTCCATCCCAAAAATACTACTAGCTGTAGAAGGCAAAGTGAAGCATCACTTGCAGATGCCCGTGGACGAGATGTTTACTATCCCTTGGACATCAGTGGACAGGTCTATGCTTGCATCATAGTTTCCTATACCGCTGTGGCTGGGTAATTTTTATGTATTGTCAAATTCAACAGCAGGGACGAATAATATATAGAGATGAGCTGAATGGTTCCCTTTTTGTAGCTCATGCCAATTGCTGGGCTCTGGATGGTTTATTCCCTGCCCAGACAGCGTCAGGATTTGGCGAGATTTCAGAGCATCTGGGGAAACTCATCCTTGACCTCTTGTCTTTCTTTGTTTGCTTTTCGGTGGTGTCTCTTTTTTTCCCCCTGCTAGCAATCGAACAAGCTTTATCTCTCCAGAAAGAGACTGCATTAATTCAGCGAGGATATTTGCTGCCTCGGTTTCCGGAGAAGAGGAAGGAAGTTACATTGAAATGGTAATTATTTTCATACAGCTCTTCCCTGCTCGCCTTTTGACAAATGGCATGAACGGAACCCGCTCAGAGGAGAACCGTTGCCCTACTGAAGAAATTCCCTGGAAAAAACACAAGGCTTAATTGACACAGCGATAAGGGAAGCTTTTTCCTGTTTTACAGACCTCTGTTGTGCACATAGGCGTAGGTGGCCCTGCTCCAAATAACCACAAAGATCAGGCAGAGATGCACCCGGGCGTCTGTGGGGTGGAAAGAGAGATCCTGCACTCTTTTTCATATCAGGTCTATCCCTTCAAATTCAATGGGGAAGCTAAGACGATTGCTGTGTAGAAAACCGGCCTAGACAATATTGTGGAGATGGGCTTCTGATAAGGCAGGGACCCCCAACCTTCCTGCCTTGATGGCCTGGCCTGGCAGGCACACGCGTGAGCGCAACAGCTCCATTGGTGCGAGCAGCGGGCGCTCGCACCCTCCACTTGCACGAACGGAGCTTCATGCGTGAGCGCAAGGGCCCACCGCTCCCACGAGTGGAGCTTCGCACGTGCGTGCTTGCCCATCACTCGGGCAGCCCGGTTTCAAACAGGCCATGGTCTGTTAGTGGGCCGTGGCCAAAGGGTTGGGGACCCTTGTGATAAGGGGCCTTCCGACACAAAATGAAATGAAGCATGGGACACTATATTTATTTTATTGTGTTGTGTTGTGTTGTGTTGTATTGTATTGTATTGTATTGTATTTGATTGTATTGTATTGTATTTGACTATTTTATTTGATTGTATTTTATATGGTTGTATTTTATTTTATTTTTTTATCTGCCACCTATCTCTCCAAGAGGCAACAAATCAAGGTAACACTTTGTGTACAGGGAGTCCTCAACTGAACGACCACAACTGAGCCCAACATTTCAGTTGCTAAGGAAGACGGCCACTCAGTGACTTTTGCCCCATTGTACGACTCTTCTTGCCACAATTGTACGACTGGATCCCTGCAGCTGTTAAGCTAATCACACGGTTCTTAAGTGAACCGACTCCCCCATTTGACTCTGTCAGGAGGTCACAAATAGTGATGGTGTGACCCCCCGGGATGCTGCAACCGTCATAAATGGGAGTCAGTTGCCAAGTATCTGAATTTTGATCACGCCACTCTGGGGATGTTGCAAAGGTTGTAAGTGTGAAAAATGGTCATAAGTCACTTTTTTTCAGTGCCGTTGTAACTTTGACTGGTCTCTAAAAAAACCTGTAGGCAAGGGAGGGGGGGTAAAGGGCGTCATCAGTCTTGAATCCCTTCGTGCCCACTAGAGATCTGAGTCCAGCCTGCCTTGAATTCCGTGGACTCTTATCTGGTCCCAGTTTGCCTCGATTGTCCGTAGTTCATATTCTTGTAAAGAGCTAGCATGGATTAAACCTGCACTCACTTGAACAACCCAGGTTCCCGATTTCTTGCACCTGACAGAACCCAGTTTCTGTCATAGTGTGAGAGCCCTCAACTTACAACAGTTCATTTAGTGACTGTTCAAAGGTACAACAGCACTGGAAAAAGTGACTTGTGGCCGTTTTTCAACGTTACAACCTTTGCAGCCATCCCCACAACCACGTGATCACAATTCAGATGCTTACTGGTTCCTATGTGTGACCATTGCAGTGTCCCAGGGTCACGTGATCACTTTTTGGTGACCTTCTGACAAGCAAAAGTCAATCGGGGTAGCCAGACTCACTTAACAACCGAGTGAGTAATTTATCAACTGCAGCGATTTACTTAACGACTGTGAATAAGAAAGGTTGTAAAAATGGGACAAAACTCTCTTAACAACAGAAATGTTGGGCTCAGACATAGTTGTAAGTCGAGCAGTACCTGTACGTGAAGATGACCTTGGAAGACAGAAGGAAGAGCCGCAACTTCGACAGTTGTCAGAGAAACACAGGGATGGGGGGG
>NW_015386101.1:276397-334166 GCF_001527695.2 Protobothrops mucrosquamatus | reverse complement strand
TTGCAGTCCAAGGGTATGAAAATGTAAATGCAGACTTCTAAGCAGAAATAATTTTAAATAGATTGGGAAATGATAAACAAATAAAGTTGTCCATGAAAAAAAATGCAAAAATTATAGAAAGCAGGAGTGAATTTCTCCATCCTAAGAGCAATTTCCACAGGGGGAAGTAGCTATCTTTGTATTTGGTTTTTGCACCCAGAACGGGGCATATTTTAGATGAAACTCTCTGGAGTTGAAATTCATTCTGACCTTGACCCATCAAAGCACATACGTGGGGGATAACATTTTTTTTCATCTAAAACCAAATGTTTTTCATGAATCTCCAGTTTATGGATTCCCTTGATTTGTTCCCTTGAGGGACAAGGTGACAAATCGGGACAAGTTGAAATGTTCCACTTTCCAATTGATGTCTTCTCCATCTTCAAGATGGGAGGGAAAAGCCACTAAGGATGTGAAAGAGGAGAGATGTAGGAGAATGAGTGGCAGGACTTGGGGGTGGAGTTAAAAGAGGGATCAGCCTAGAATCCCTGTGTAGCCACAAGCGACGTCCAACCTCCCTTGAATTCCTTTGACCCGTATCTAACGCCAAGCAGATGCTAACTGTTAGTTGAGAAGATTCCTATGCACAGGCATGAGTAGTAATAAATCAGTTTAATTGGACCTTCATATCTGAAACTAGGCTTTCCTGCCTAATAAGGGGATAAGGGATGTAACCCTAGCATTTCCCTAGAGCAGTGATGGTGAACCTTTTAGAGACCGAGTGCCCAAACTGCAACCCAAAACCCACTTATGCATCGTCGGGTGCCAGGTGGGTGTGGCCCATTGGCTGGGCGTGGCCCATTGGGTGGATGTGGCCATTGGGTGGGTGTGGCCAATTGGGTGGGTGTGGCTGCGGTGGTAACGGCAGACTGGGTGAGACTAAAAAGTTCAATCAATCAATTCCAACTTTACGAGATCTTTTTTTTCCCCGCGAGAAGTTGAAATTGACTGATTGATTGAACCATTTATTTTTTTTTGCAAACGGCGGCGGAGGCCTAAAGCGGAAAGGTTTTATAAAACCCAGCTGAAGGCCTAGGACTGGGGCGACGGCGCTCATGCCCACAGAGAGGGCTCTGCGTGCCACCTGTGGCACATGTGCCATAGGTTCGCCACCACTGCCCTAGACCAGTGTTTCTCAACCTTGACAACTTTAAGGCATGTGGACTTCAACTCCCAGAATTCCACAGCCAGCTATGCTGGCTGTGGAATTCTGGGAGTTGAAGTTCACATGCCTTAAAGTTGTCAAGGTTGAGAAACACTGCCCTAGGCCCTTATATTTACGTTTTATTGCCTTCATTTTGCAGAAACCTTTCCTCTCGGAAGAACAACGAGTGGACTACGTTCAGGTAGACGAGCAAAGAACTCAAGCTCTGCAAAACACGAAACAGGAATGGACAGATGAGAGGCAATCCAAAGTGTGAAGAAGAGAAGGCACGGATTGGTCCCTTGGTTAGGTTTTTTTTTTTTTTTTTGCACACCGAAATCAGGTCATTTGAACGACGGAGCAGAGCCTGGAATTGCTGCAGAGCAAAAGTCTGACGGCTGCTTTCCTCCTGCCGTGAGGATGGAGTAACGGAAGAAGTGGGTCAGCTGTAAAAAGACTGGGACGCGGCGGATCGTAACGGCGTCCCTTCGTCGTTTCCTTCACTGCTTCTGCCAGTTTAGGATCCGAATGGTACCCATTTTAAGACCCGAACTTGGCTTTTTTGGACACGAACGGGAACAAAAGCCTCGCAGTGTCAATATTAAACACTGTAGTTACTTGTGACTGTTTTTTTTTCTCTACATCCTGGCTACTTAACAGAAGCTACATCTATTACAGCAGCTGGTACTGATCGATGCTAGGAAAATAAGGGCTAAATATTAGAAGTTAGGGAAAGCAACTTTGGTGGGCGGGGAAAGTTTAGGTTTTTTTTTTATATATAAAATGTTTGCCATTTTCTTGACTAAATCCGAGAGTGTAAATACAGTGCTACTTCTTTTTGCCAGTGGAACTCGTCTTTGGAGAGTAAGATCCATCCATTTGTTTGTAAGAGCCCTGGCGGTGCAGCGGTGAGAATGCAGTATTGCAGGCTGACTCTGCCCACAGTCTGGAGTTCGATCCTGACCCGCTCAAGGTTGACTCAGCCTTCCATCCTTCCGAGGTCAGCAAAATGAGGACCCAGATTGTTGGGGGCAAATTGCTGACTCTGTAAACTGCTTAGAGAGGGCTGTGAAGCGGTATATGCGTCTAAGTGCTATTGCTATTGCTATTGTCTCCTCACTTGGGCAAAATTGCCTTAAATTGAACATAAGCTGTATTCAGAGGCTTCCGCGTTGTCCCTTTCGAGAGAAACGAAGGGAAACTGTTGAGCTATTTTTGTAACTCCGTCATGCTTGGAGACCACCAAAAGGCTGTGTCTGTGCTGCAGGGAAGACAATGCCAGCCAGTTTCTGAATTCCAGTCGGCAAAATCCTACTGGATTTCTGCAGGGAAGTATTTGGTCAAAAAAAAAATCACAACGAGGGCTATGATTGTGTGTAGAAAGTCTTGTCCCTTTTTAATGTGCATTGTACCTCCCACTTGATTTTTCTTTTTTTCTTTTTCTTTTTTGACCCCCGGCAGATATTCCTGGATCAGTACTTGAGATTTTGTTCCTTTGTTGAGTGTCACTAATGCTAAGAATTCTTGCAATGAACCTGACTGAAACATTTAGCATTAAACTATTTACTTCCGATTTAGTGTTCCCGTAATCAAATAAACAGAAATATGAATTCTTCGATATTTTTTGGGGAATAGCTAGTTCGCTAAATTCCTCTCCTCTCCTCCTCCCTCTCCTTTCCTCCTCTCCTCTCCTCTCCTCCCTCTCCCACTCCTTCTTTCCTCCTCTTCTCTCCTCCTCCCTCTCATTTTTCCTCCTGTCCTCTCTTCTCCTCTCCTTCTTTCCTCCTTTCCTTTCATCTCTTCTCCTCCCTCTCCTCCTCCCTCTCTCCTCCTCTCTTCTCCTCTTTCCTCCTCTCCCCTCTCCTTCCTCCTCCCTCTCCCTTTCTTTCCCTCTCCCTCTCCCTCTCCTCCTCTTTCCTCTCCCCTCTCCCTCCCTCCTCTCCTCCCTCCCACTCCTTCTTTCCTCTCCTTTCCTCCTCCCTCTCCTCTTTCCTCCTCCCTCTCATTTTTCCTCCTCTCCTTCTTTCCTCCTCTCCTCTCCTCCTCCCTTTTTTCCTCCTCTCCTCTCCCTTTCCTCCTCTCCTCCTCCCTCTCCCTTTTCTCCTCTCCTCCTTTCTTCTCCTCTCCTCTCCCCTCTCCTCTCCTCCTCCCTCTCCTTTTCTCCTCTCCTCTCCTCCTCTTCTCCTCCCTCTCCCTCTCCTTCCCTCCTTTCCCCTCCCCTCCCCTCATGCTTACAACCCTCCCAGCATCCCACAGTCACATGATCAAAACTCGAGAGCTTGGCAGCTGGCATGTATTTATGATTGTTGTAGCATCTCGGGGTCTAGTGCTCGCCATCTGCAACCTTCTCAGCTGGCTTCCAACAAACGACGTTAATGAAGGGAGCCGGATTCGCTAAACAACCGCCTGATTCATTTAACGGCTGCAGTGTTTTGTTTAACAACCATGGCAAAAAAAAAAGGTAAAATTAGGTGCGGCTCACTTAAAAATGGCCCTGCTTAGCAACGATCATTTTGATCCCAATCGTGGGCCTACGTGGAGGACATCAACCGAAACGCACTGCACAAACCATTGTTAGAAATTCACTAAGAGGTGGGGTGCATGGTAGGAAGTCAGATGGCTTCCATATGTGTTTTTCTGGAGGCATAAGAGGAAAGGTAGCTCATTTCTGGCAGTCGTCGGGTGCCATGACTGTTCCTCACACTTACGAACGTTGCAGCAACCCCGCAGTCCCGTGATCAAAATTCAGGAGCTTGATAACCGGCAGGTATTAAAATGGTGGCAGCATCACCATTTGTGACCTATCCTCTCTTTAGCATGAATAGAACAGCATAACAGAGTTGGAAGGGACCTTGGAGGTCATCTAGTCCAACCCCCTGCTCAGGCAGGAAACCCTATACCATTTCAGAGAAATGGCTGTCCAGTCTCTTCTTAAAGACTTCCAGTGTTGGAGCATTCACCGCTTCTGGAGGCAGGTGGTTCCCCTGATTCATTGTTCTCACTGTCAGGAAGTTTCTCCTTAGTTCCAAGTTGCTTCTCTCCTTGGTCAGTTTCCATCTTTAAGTCCAAAGAGAATCAGAAAGTTGCATCTGGTTTACATATTTACAATTGAAAGAAAGATTTAAATCAGACAAAAAAGAGTTACGGGTCAGATTTTTGGCGAAAAATGAGATGGAAATCCTACTGTGCGATAGTGATGAGCATATCATTGCCAAAGTCTATAAAGTGTTATCGAATTTGAATTTAGAGAATGAATATGTAAAGCAGTGCATGCTTCAGTGGTCAAGGAGCTTTGGACATAATGTAAGCTTGAACATTGGGCGGATACGTGGACAAAAAGTTTAAAAATTACCCCTAAATTATAACTTAAAAGAAAACTTTTGATGTCAGGGAATGCATAAAGGTACTTCAAATGAATGTTGTAAATGCAAAAGGAAAGGGGGCACCTTTTATCACTTACGGTGGGCATGTGACAAAGCAAGGAAATATTGGAGTAGGAGTCACAACTACACAATTCACTTAATAACTGCAGTGATTCACTTAACAACTGTGGCAAAAGGATCCTAAAATGGAGCATGGCTCACTTGCTTAGAAATGTTGGCCTGATTTGCGGTCATAAGACAAGGACCACCTATACCGTATTAACATTTTCAGAAATATTTTGAGACTCCTCATATCTCAGCCTGAAAGTTCAAGAATAAAAAAAAACAGTGAAACGTTCGGCTTTATTCGGCAATCGGAGGCCGCTAGCAAAACTTTCAAATACGTGCTTTCTTTTGTGTTAGTGTTTCCTTTAACATTCGTACCGCAAAAAGGGAGAACAAAGCTGCTTGAGCTCAGGGTATTTATTTTAACCAGTCAAGCAAGTTTTTTTTTCTTCCTGATGTATATTTTGCTTTGTACATCAGGAAAGTAGAAGCATTGGGCATAATACGGAATGAGGAAGGAAGGGGACAAGAGAAATGTGAGCCGAACTGCACATTTTGTAAAGCGCAATCTTGCAGTTTGGGTTGTCACTCTGGCAGAAGGCAACACGCGAAGAGAGTCTTCTCATTAGGGAGAAAATTTAAGCAAAATATATAATGACCACTAAAGTTGCTTTCTTGCCTTTGTTGTTCTCAATAGGGGCTTAAAAGTTTTCCAGGTCGACCCTGCTGGTCTCATTGGGCTACCTGGATTTCTGGTATCATCCTCTTTTTGGTTATTAATTATATTCTGAATTATCTCCCATCACAGCTAGCTGAGAATGTATGAAATGGCTACTGATTGTTATCTACAACGGTTGCTGTCCGAGAGAGGATGACTGCTTTATTAATTCAGTGTTGATCCTTCAAGTTGGTCCAGAGATAATAACAGAATTGGACGGGACCTAGTCCAACCTCCTGCTCAGGCAGGAAACCTTATACTGTTTCAGACAAATGGTTGTCTAGTGTCTTCTTAAAAACTTCGTGTTGGAGGATGCACAATTTCTGGAGGCAAGGAGAACTTAAGGAGAAATTTCCTGACAGTGAGAACAATTAATCAGTGGAACGGCTTGCCTCCAGAAGTTGTGGGTGCTCCAACACTGAAGGTTTTCAAGAAGAGATTGGACAACCATTTGTCTGAAATGGTATAGGGCCTCCTGCTGGAGCAGGGGGTTGGACTAGAAGACCTCCAATGTCCCTTCCAACTCTGTTATTGTGTTAGACAAGGCAAAAATAAACCTTTGTCCAGTTTACAACTAATCTCCAGAAATGGATCTTCTGAAATGTAAAAAATGTTGGCAATGTGAACAAACAACTTTGTCTTTATCACAGGATTTAAGAGCTTTTTCTTAAGCCAATGCTGGCGAGAAGGGATAGGGAAGGCGTTGCCTTCATGCCTTATGTGCAAGCTTCCTTTGATCCGATTGTGAAGTTGTGGTTGGGTTGCTTCACAATGATTAGGAAGAGCCATGGCCAAGTCCAACCAGGAAGCACTCTTTACGGGTAATTTTGAGCTAGCCGCTATGTGGTTTATTGAATAAGCACAATTGGCTGGAGTTACCCATCCCATCCACAAGGGCTGGCTCACAGAGCCATTACATGAAACCAAAAAAACCACATTATTGCTTACTTTGAACAGCCAAGGCTGAGGCAATAGATAAATCCCAAAAACAAATACATGAAATTCATGAAACCAGATATAACCTAGTCGTGCATATATTGAACTGAATGGTAATTAAAATGGACCGTTGCGCAAAAATCAGTAGGAGTCATATAACATACGCAGTCGTAAAACGTGGTTTATAACAATGACAGGTTTTACAAACCGTAACTTGGTTTGCTAAATTATATATTTAGCAATCAAGGAGAGAACCAACCTAGAACTTCCTGAGAATGAGAGTAATTTCCTGAGAGTGAGAACAATTGATCAGTGCTTGCTTTCAGAAGTTGTGGGTGCTCCATCACTGGAGGGTTTTAAGAAGAGATTGGACAGCCAGTTGTCCAGAATTGTACAGGGTCTCCTGCTTGAGCAGGGGATTGGACTAGATCTCCAAGGTCCCTTCCAACTCTGTTATTGTTATTCTGTTATTTCCTCTTGTTATTGCACTAGCAAATACAACTTGTTTATTACTTCTGGCTCTTTCTGGGGATTGTACTCAAAACTGTTAGGGATTGTCTGTGGCCCTAAAATGTCAGTTTGCATGTTTCTGTCCAAGGAGACAAACATCGTCACAGGCAGACAGGAAGGACCATCATGCCCCAGAGCAGATCAAGGAATAATGCATTTGAACCTGTCCTGAAGTGTCTTTAAAAAGTTGCACTTGTTGACTTGAAGGGAAGGGGAACTAACTGCAAAATACATTTTTTGACAACTGTATGTCTTCAGCAAATAATGCTGCAATCAGGATCTAACTCAGCGGCCAAGTGAAGATGTCTTTAGCTGACTTCTGCTCTGGTTAAGGTTTAGCAATACAATTGCTCAACTGCTGCCTGCTGAAATGTTCACTTCCTTTTCCCTTGCACAACGAGAGGTAGGGGAACAAACCAAATATCTAACAGATCCATGTTAGTTAATCCCGGAGAGACCAACAATATGCCTGTAATATAATCAACACAAAAACAAACTCTGTGAAGCTCCCAAGAACGGTGCTGTGTAATCGGTCAAGGTGATGGACCAGGAGTAGAAGACCCAAGTCAAGTGCATTTTCAATTGTGCAAGCTCCCTAAGTGACTTGGGTGTGGTGAAATGTAGTCTGGATTCCCAAGAGGGAGGGGCTGTCTCCCTGAGGGGAAAGAGGCAGCAGAGCTTGGGAAGATCTGGTTTGCAGGAAGAGGGCAAAGGTGGACCCTCCCTAGCAATTGAGAGTACATCTATAGTTATATCTATAGCAGGGGTAGTCAACCTTGGCTCTTTTATGACTCGTGGACTTCAACACCCAGAATTCCTGAGCCAGCTAAGCTGGCTCAGGAATTCTGGGAATTGAAGTCCACGAGTCATAAAAGAGCCAAGGTTGACTACCCCTGATCTATAGTTATGCTGATAGTTGCTTTAGTCTGGAAAGATTTTGTCCGTAGGTGAACAATAATAAAGACAAATACATCGATGAAGATTCTCAAGTCATCCAGGTAAAGTTGTCTGAAGGTTGAGTCATGGCAATTGGGCTTATAGGTCCAGTTGCCATGACTCAATCTTCAGACAACAATAAACTACTTGGAAGTAACTCCACGTGTCATTCTTGGGCAGTCACAATCTCTGAACTCAATATGGTGATTGTTGGAATAGAAGGAAGGAATCTGATCCCCCATAAGACCCTTGGATGGCCAGACTATAAACCTAATAAACAGATAAAATAGGTGTGTCTACAGGTTTCACACTGCTTACATAAAGAGCCAAACTACAGTGAAAGTAGCCTTGAGTTGTATTTTGCTCACTGGGTCCACATCATCCATTTGTTTCCTGGTTCCACCCTAGCTATGTTTTCATATTGGGAAACATCATAAGGAAAACATCTACGTTTTTCTCATTCTCATTTCATCTGATAGAAGGTAAATAATTTTAATTTCCTCCACTTACCAACAATAGCATTTCAATAAAATATTAATAGAAGGGAGGGAAACATCTTGTTTTTCATATTTCCAGTGGCAATAATGTAATTAGGATTAGTAGAGTCTCTGGTACAGATTATGCTTGTCCAATTCTCAGAGACTGCCTGGATAATCCTTGCAGGATTTTTGGCAAGAATTTTCAGATGGGGTCAAAGGTCATTTGCTTCCTTCCTAAGGCAGAGAGAAAGTGACCGGCCCAAAGTTATCCAGCTGGCTTTATGCCTAACTAGAACACATGGTCTCCCAATTTCTAGCCTGGTGCCTTATCCATTATACATCACATGCCTGTTATTAACAAGCAATGCAAATAAAACCCTTGTTCCATTCTTCTGTTTTCAAGTTTACTGCTCAGAAAAGAACTGCACAGTTCAGAAAAATGAGCGAACTCTTATTTTTGATGAGCTTTCTCCCTATTTCACATGCAGCTGTTAAGAAAATGCTGTAAAGCAAAGCAGTGCCGTTCATTGTGTCTTCCATAAGAACCACCAATTTGTTTTGCAAGATCCTGTTTCATTGCTGTCTCCAGAGATGCTAAAGGCAGCACTTTAATGTAAAATGTAGAGAATGCAGCTAGTCTACACATCCTTTTGAAATAAAAAAAGATTTACATTTTGTTACGCAGTCACTAAAGAAGTGGTAAAGAAAAAAAACTGCAATTACCGGAAGAAGAAGAGACACAACACAAATACAAATTTGAATATCCCAACATATTCCTGATATGATCACCTTGAAAAATTAAATGCAAGCTAATTTTTTTTTTAAAAAAGGCATTGACAGTTCTTCTGTTGTTTTCTCTTTTGTGGTAAGAAATAGACAATGGAAACAGAATGTGTAGGTTATAAATTGAAGATTTGGGGGGTCTCGTTTAAAATTCTCCAAAGGACAAAAGCAATTGTAACATAAAATCCTTGCTCAGACATTATCTTTTGAGTTTCTGTTGGTTGACATATGACACAAGGCAACTAAGTGCATTAGCCATGAAATCAGTAATTGTTTTTGCATCAAAGATGTTTTCTTTTAGGAGCAGAAACAAATTATATCTGAGTTCATTTCTGGGATTATTTGATCCAAACAGAGAAGAGTCTTCCCATTACTTCCCCACACACGGCTGCTCTCGTGAAGCTACTGTTGAGAATATCAGTTGAAGAACACAACTTGCTCTAAAACTGTTAAGTTTCACCAAATTTCTCCCTGAAGTTGACTTACTTGTAAGTTCGTGGTCAACCATCATATACTATAAAGCTCACAATATATAGAGAATTATGATTATGAAACTATATGTTGTTTGGGCAGCAATTACTCAGCATAGAGTCACAGCAGGTGGCAGTATCTAGCTAGCCCTGGTGATTTGGTGAAAGCTAAACAGCATTAGATCTGATTAAAATTTGGACAGATAAAAGCCATAGCTGTAAAGCCCACTAGGAAGTCAATATATAATTCTGAAGACACATTCTGATTTCCAAGGTTTTCCCTCTGGTCCAGCCAATAGTTTATAATTTGGCACTTCTTGAGAAAATCAACAAGGTATTGTTTTTTCTTCTTCTGTAAACTGCATGTGGCTATAATTTCTTGCACCACTCTACAATTGATTTCCTTCCTTCTTTCCTTCTCCACCCATAGTGCTTTCCATGGTTAAGCATTCATGGTTCAGCTGACAATCAATTTCAAAGTTGAGCTGACCTTAGCCAACAGTCTGTCTGTCCTCCATCCATCTTGGGAAAAAATGCTTTTGAAAAGTAACATTCAGGTGTGGGTTACTTTTTTTTTCCATCCAGTTTTACGCCAAAACTGTTGCTGTTATCATTAAACTGCAACTAAATTAGGGGAAAATACGTCCAGGAATGTGTTCTTTAAAAAAAACTGCAAACGAACCTGCTTTTTTTATCCCCTGATGTTGTCTAACTCTCTGGGCCCTAAGAACATTACATTTTAAATCATTCTCCAAAGGGGCAGTGGTCAGCCTTTTTCCAACTTTAGATTAAAACGATTTTTTGAGGGGGGGGGTTGGTCTTTTGTTTTGCTTCACAGTTAAAGATTCTGATGAACAGTTTCACAGCCAAACAAAAAGATCCTATTCTTGCCCAGGGTGTACTGAAGTCAGCTTTTCCCAGATGCAGTTGGAGTCTGGAAGCCTGGTCAAAGCAATCATTGTATTCTCAATACAAGCATTTGTGGGCGATTGGCACCAGCACTGTCACCAATAACCCGTCCTTGCACAGGAGCCAAAACCAAATGGGATGAAGCTGAATTCACTGTACTGTACTGAGGCTCATCTGGATGGCCAGCAACAGGCCTCTCCAACTTGCTGTTTGAGCTGGCCTTAGCCAACAGTTTATCTATACATCATTTATATTTTCTTTTTTTCTTTCTTTCTTTTTCTTTCTTTCTTTCTTTCTTTCTTTCTTTTTCTTTATCTATCTATCTATCTATCTATCTATCTATCTATCTATCTATCTATCTATCTATCTATCTATCTATCTATCTATCATCCCATTGCCAGGAGTTCGATCCTGACCACCTCAAGATTGACTCAGCTTTCCATCCTTCCGAGGCCGGTAAAATGAGGACCCAGATTGTTGGGGCAAATAGGCTGACACTGTAAACCATTTAAGAGAGGGCTGTAAAATGTTGTGAACCAGTATATAAGTCTAAGTGCTACTGCTATTATCTATCTATCTATCTATCTATCTATCTATCTATCTATCTATCTATCTATCTATCTATCTATCTATCTATCTATCTATCTATCCAATCTTTCTATCCAATCTTTCTATCCAATCTTTCTATCTTTCTATCTATCTATCTATCATTTATCTATCTATATTATCTTAGCTTAAAACCGTGGTGGCGAACCTATGGCACGTGTGCCACAGGTGGCCTGCAGAGCCCTCTCTGTGGGCACACGCGCCGTCGCCCCAGTCCTAGGCCTTCAGCTGGGTTTTATAAAACCTTTTCGCTTAAAAAAAAGTTCAATCAATCAATTTCACAAAATTGGGATTAACTTTTTAGTCCCACCCAGTCTGCCGTTACCACCGCACCCATGCCCACCCAATGAGACACGCCCACTCAATTGGCAACACCCACTCAATGGGCCATGTCTACCCGGCACCTGACGATACATAAGTGGGTTTTGGGTTGCAGTTTGGGCATTTGGTCTCTAAAAGGTTCGCCATCACTGGCCTAAAGGTAAACGTTTCTCCTGTCCAGTTGTGTCGGAGTCTGGAGTGGTGTTCATCTATTTCTTAGCCCCGAAAGGAGCCAGCATTGTCCAAGGACACTTCCATGATCATGTAGCCAGCATAATTGTACGCTGAGGTGTGTGTGGAATGCTGTTACTTACTTTCCCACCAAAGTGGTACCTATTTAAACACTCGCATCTGCATGCTTTTGAACAAGGTGGGTAGGAGCAGGGGCAAGTAATGGGAGCTTACCCTGTTGCGTGGTGTTCAGGTATCAAATCTGGACTATTAGCTTTCAGTTGACAAAATGGCTCAGTATCTTTAACCACTGAGCCATCGTCCCCCCCCTCTCTACCCACCCACCTACATAAAATCTGCACAAAAGAGGCAAGGAGTTAAAAATTCAACCTGAAAAGTGAATTAAAAGGCTGGGGGCTGCCTTCAGGATGCTAACCACCCCCAAGGGGGGTTCTTCTGAGCTCCCCACGAAGCTGCAGCAGAGCCGCATTTGCGGAAGGCCGGGAGAGCGCCAGATTGGCTCAGCCAGGCAGATCCTACGGGAGACACTCAGCATTAGCATTACTAACGCCACTAATGATCATTGATCCCTTTCCTCCCCCCCCCCAGCAGCTAAAAGGTGAAACACAAGATCCTTTCGCCTTCATCAGCATACCTAACTGCATGCACACACACCACAGACCTGGCTTGAATATAGCAGAGCCTATTTTAGCCGGGCAGGTTTTGCAACCCGACCGGGCGCGCAGCTGGAACCCAGGCCGACTTAAGGACTCCCCCGAAGCCCCCCCCCATTGCATGCAAAGTGGCCATCTTTTCCCTTCCCTCGGCGTTGCTGTGGCCTTCCGATTTCGCCTTGCTGGAGAAGACTCCTGCGAGTCCCCTGGACTGCAAGGCGTTCAAACCGGTCAGTCCTAGAGGAGATCAACCCCGACTGCTCTTTAGAAGGCCAGATCCTGAAGTTGAAACTCAAGGACTTTGGCCACCTAATGAGAAGGAAGGACTCACTGGAGAAGAGCCTGATGCTGGGAAAGATGGAGGGCAAGAGAAGAAGGGGACGACAGAGAATGAGGGGGCTGGATGGAGTCACTGAAGCACTACTGAGCTTCAATGGACTCCAGAAGATGGTAGAGGACAGGAAGGCCTGGAGGAACGTTGTCCATGGGGTCGCGGTGGGTCGGACACCACTTCGCAACTAACAACAACAACGTGCAATCTATTGCACTTCCCCCCCCCCCTCTTCCAAAGGGGGCTCTTCGGATTCCCTGCACAGAAACGGCTCCACCAACAAAGGACGGCTGGCCTTCCTCTCCTCCAACCGGGCGTGCAAAGGCAGCCGCCCAGAAGGGCCAGCCCGTCCCTACCCAACCCACCCCCGTCCCCGCGGCAGGGGCGATCCCAGCCAGGCGCCCCCCGAACACCCCCGGGGCTGGATGCCCAGATCCCAGGAGCCGGAGACCCGCCCGGCTCGGAGAAGCTTTGCAGCAGCCCGCGGCCCAGCTGCGCGCCGTCTCGCCTCCTCCGAGGCCGCGGGGACCCCCCAACCCGTCCCGGGTGGCGGCGCGGCGACCGCAAAGCGGCCCGAAGCGAAGCGCCAGCAGTCTTGCAAGCCAGCGCCTGGCTCCGCCCCCTGGGGGCGCGCGCGGGGCGTGGCCGAGGCGGGAGGGGCGTGGCCGGCGGCGGCGAGGCGTCGCGGCCCGCCGGTCACGTGACGCGCCGCCATTTTGTCTGGAGCGGGCGCGGGCCTCTGAGGTGAGGAGGCAGCGGGGGCGGCGGCGCCGACAGGCCGGACGGGGCGGAGGTCTGGCCGGCCGGAGAGCCGCGTCGTCGTCGCCGTCGCCCGCGAGAGCGAGAGCGAGAGAGCGAGAAGAAGGCGAGAGGCCGGAGGGGAATCGCGCACCGGGGCGTCCCTGTCGGCTCAGCCCGGGCTGCACGGCGGCTGGGCCGGGCTTGGTGGCGCTCCGCCCCGCGGCCTGCCTGCCTGCCTGCCGCCGCTCCTCCTCCTCCTCCTCCTGCCCTGCGCCTCTGCCGAGGGCCGTCGGGGAAGTCCTCCGCTGCTGAGGGGCCGCCGGAGCCGAGCTGGGCAGGGAGCGCCGCCGCCGCCGTCATGTCGGGCCAGTCGATCACCGACCGGATCACGGCGGCGCAGCACAGCGTCACCGGCTCGGCCATCGCCAAGGCCGTCTGCAAGGCCACCACCCACGAAGTCATGGGCCCCAAGAAGAAGCACCTCGACTGTGAGTGCGGGGAGGGGAGGGGGGGCGCCCAACACGCGTGTGCATTCCCACGTTCTTCCCGCTTCCTCTTTCTCTCTGCCCGCGTCGGGACCCCAGGGGTGGGTTTTCCACAGTTCACTCTCCGATTTTCCCCAGGATTGGGTGGGAACCCCCGCCCGGAGGGGCGCTTCCTCCTGACCGGACTAACCCAGGGCTTAGCCAGGCCCAGCGGCCGGGTTCGGGCCTCTTGGGCCCGTGTCCACAACAGTGGGGCCTGGGGGCTTGGACTGGGGGGGCTCTGGAAAAGCTGTGGTTGGGCAGAGCCCCACCCCCTGGATGGGCCCAGTGGGTTAAAGGCATTAATGGCTGGGCTGCACAGACTGACAGAACCGCTTAGATGGATTCCCCCGAAGCCCCCCACTGATATTGCCCCCCAATATTATTGCCTGTTCACCGCCCTGAGTCCCGTAAGGGAGATAGGGCGGTATATAAATTTAAATAATAAATAAATAAATAAATTTGGAGGGGGGGGAGAATCAAACGCACTTGGCCAATTTTGCAGGAAGGATTCAGATTTAGTGCGTAACAAACAGAGAGAGGATTTCGTTTTCCTCTTTTTACTCCCCCCCTGGAAGCGTAAAATCCCTTCGCCCTTGTGTCAGATGGTGATGGTTCCCCCTGATGTCATGACCTGCCACTCTTTGTAAGTGGGCATCTGTAACCTCTCTGTCCTGGGTTGTTGGCATCCTAGGTTGTGCTGGGGGGGGGGGTGTTTGGCAACCCCTGTCTGGATTGTTGGCATCCCTTCCTTGGGCTGCATTGTCAGTTGAGGGATACAATCTCTATTGCAGCAGTTGTCAAAAAAAGTATCTGGGTACTGAGCTACGCACAATAGGCCATCTTTTCAGATCCATCCTCCAAATCACAATCTCTTGTCAGATTTAACATGTCTACCTACCTACCTGCCTTGGGAAGTAGTGTATGTGTTTGGCAAGCAGAAGTTTTCATTTTAATTGTCAGCTAAAGAAAAGAGTGGAGGGAAGCATCAGGTGATAAGAAAGACGCCTGGAGTCCTGAAAAGCTGATACCAGTTATTGAGGATCAGATAGTGCTCTGGGTTAAATGGAAAAATCAATAGCATTGGGTTGATCAGATGGCTTCCAGTCCTTATCTTTCTTGGATCAGCAGGTGCAAAGGTGACCAGCAAGACTGCTTCACAGCTGGGGACAACAAAGGAGGTGCAGTTTGCCAGACATGGTCCATTAGATTTGCTGAAGCCACTTTTGGTATAAAACTGTGAGAAAGCATGATTAAACGAACGAGTTGTTGCCACTTTAAATGAGTCCTGACCAGCCTTTATAGAAGGTTAAAGAGAAGATATGAATCAAGTTCAATGTTTCTGTCTTACAGGATCGGTAATATTCCGCTGCCCTTTAGAAGAACAACTACCTATGTTAGGTTAATGGGAACGGAGAATTGCTGTTTTGGCTTTGTTTAAAAAAGACAACACCAAAATATATAAGACAGAGCAAGAGTTTTATTTCCTGAGCTTGTTTGTTTCCTCCCGTCTCTTTGTGGTACAAATAAACATGCCTCTTCCAAGTAACTCAGAGTTAAAATAAGTCTTCTGTGAGAGATCAAG
Source organism: Protobothrops mucrosquamatus (assembly GCF_001527695.2). Taxonomy (NCBI): domain Eukaryota; kingdom Metazoa; phylum Chordata; class Lepidosauria; order Squamata; family Viperidae; genus Protobothrops; species Protobothrops mucrosquamatus. Next base: position 318,861 of record NW_015386101.1, on the reverse strand, counting down.
TAAGCACTGTCAAGTGACTCTTGTCCTAATACATCTGCCTCCAAATAAAGGACATTCTTGACCTAATGAACTGAGGTCTAAAGCTTTCTATTAACAGGTCAACCAGATAAGATAAGGTAGTGTGGTTCTGTGCTCTCAGAGCTCAACAATATAAATAATTTCAGTTGTTCTGCCTTGCTTTTTATATAGCAGTTAAAATGGCCTTCTTGGAAGAAGAGTTTTTATTTTGTGTTAGAAGATTGCTGGAAAAAGAGAAGTTTCTTGGAATCAATATGGAATTACTAAAGCCATTATTATAGATGCACAGTCAGCCAGATGTTTTTGTCCACCTGTTGAGTTTTTCCCCAGGACAGTGTGATAGATGACAGACATTGTTGTTTAATAATCTTAAAGCTTTCAGCACAGGATGTAAGCTGTTCCAAATAAATCTTCCATTGGCAATTCTGATGGTGATTTTGTGAATGCTGATGGTATTCAAGTGGTGTTTCAGATGTTTTGGGATTGCACCCAAGTCACCTATTGGTACTGTTTTTGCTTTACCATAGTCTTCTACTTCGGTTTGCAATTCTTTTTGTATTTTGGGATTTTTCTCCAGTTTTTTTTTCTTCTGCTGTTTTCAGGAACCGCCACATCCACTATCCAGACTTTTTTTTTTGTCTTAGCAGTTGTTAAGTCTCTTATGTGGCATATGCTTATCTGTTTGATTTCTAAAGTCCCAGTGCCCTTTGGCTTTTTCATTTTCTATTACTTTTTCTACTTTGTGTTCTCACCAGTTCTTGCAGGCAAGTAGTATTTCTGGCAGATATTCCAATGCATCTTTGTTGCTACCTTTCTTATTCGGTTCTTTGTAACAAATCTGAGTGATGATCTTGCATTATTTTATTATAGTTGGTTGCAGTCAGATTCATATTTATACTGGATTTGGCATTTTTATCCACTTATCACTATTATTATTTTACAAAAGCTTGATTCTCATTGCATTCAGGCAGTTATCTTGACAGCATTAAGAAAGTGGCTTAACCTTGCTTTAATCCAGAATGTTTTTGCTTATTTCCTAAGGTAGCCAACAGCCTGGGATTCCCTAGTGGCCCCATTCAGATGCTAACTGGGGCCAACCCTGCTTAGCTTCTAGGATTAAGCAAAGACAACTAGTAAGCCAAAGATCCGAGCCCAATAATATTTCTTTGCAATTTAGTAAACAACACAGATAATACATTATTGACTAATCAGGAATCTTCTAGTTGCTCTTTGGAATTGTGCTGATATTAAATGCAGTCCCAGGGCATGTACTTTTATTGAAACTTTCACTGTTTCTTTCCATCTGTATGTTCCTGTTATAATGGAGCAAAAATTACAGTGCAGCATTAAGTTTGCATCACTTCTACTTTCTAAAGCAGTATTTATTTCATAGGACAAAACGAATGTCATTCTCATGTTTTATTCTGCAAAAAGGCACAGTGGTAAAACATCTACCTTTACATTTGATGTTGCACATAGAAATGTGTATACTTTTATTTGTATTTATTTAAGGCTTTATATTTCTTTTGAGATAATTCTACCTGTTCTATACTCTCTTAGCAACAAGTTTACTTTGTCACCAAAGCATGCATGCATCACCTGCAGTCGGAATTAGCAGTGCTAATATGAGATTGTCATTTCCTAACCTTTCAGCTTGCCTGACTGTTGTTCACTGTAGAATTGTGGTTGTTGTAATAGAAGATGCTAGTCTTCTACATATACCGTGGGTGTACTGTTTACTCTGGATAATATCTGTTCCTATATCTATTTAAGACGTACATGATAATGTTTATTTACTTTGACTCAGAAAGATAAGAAAGATATCAATGCTGTTTAGTTCTAGAAGGAAAATTGTTGTAGGAGCAGCAAAATCTTGTGGCATTTAAAAACTTCTTGCTTCTTCAAATTCTTAAAATGCTTGGCTATTTCATCTCCATTAACTACATCCTCAAGATAGTTTTCATTTATAGTCTGTAGATTTTGTATGTCTTCTGGTTTTTACTTCCTATTCAGATGTCAGCTTAAAATCAGTAAACTCAATTGTACAAGGAAATTAGGAAGTGACAACAGGTTGCTCAATAACATTGAAAATAACAATATTTTTAAAAAGGAAATAGATTTAATCTATTGCAGCACATAGAGTTGTTCAAATGAGTTCCACTACATTCAAATAGCCATTTAAGCATTATGTCTGTGCCATAGTGCAAAGAAAGAATTAAATCCAAGAAGGCATATGAAATGCTTGTTTGATTTTTGTTCAACATGGTAGGAAAAATCTATACAATGCTGCTTAATTCACCCTGTTTCTTTTGTTTGGAAAATGTCTCATTTAATGGTGAGAATGTAAGGGAAGCTGATTTTTGGAAATTATATGATGTTGAATATCATCATTGGATGTTCGCAGTACAAAAAGGTTAACAAATGCTGCCATGCAGGGTTCTTATACATGCTGTATACTTATGTTTAAAAAAATGTTATGTACTGCTGCTTTTGTTGTGTTGAATTCCTTTTGCGGCACATGGATAGAATAATATATTTTTTTTAAAAAGCATTGCAGTGCTGCATTTAAATTTTCCCTCTTCTCTAACAATAGCTAGGATTTACGAACATTTATGAACATTCCTTCATTCAAAATTTTTACAGCAATAAAGATTATTAAAAGAGCATATTGGGGATAAGTGAAAAGTAATATAATTTAAGAGCGGAAAGTAGGTTTCGATCAGAAGACAAATACAATTCAGAATGCTTCAGTTCAATTCACTTCAGGTCATAGACTTTCAGACTATATATTTACTAGCTCTTATGCACATTAAGTATTGCTTCTGCATATTATATGTGCATTGATTTAAAGCAAGGGATTTATTATTTATAGCAGGGAAAAGTCTGATTAAACTGTTACATTATTTCTTAGTCGGTAGTTCACACTAGTTGCTTGAAATTACATTATTTATATGTTGTTTCATTCTTACCTCTTTGTTGAATTGTTTACATTTCAAACTATCAGTTTTCTCTAGGATTAGTATCCTAGCATTAATTATGAGAATATAGAAGCCAGTAGTGCAGGCATGTATTTGTTAAATTGTATTATGATTCAGTATGGTGATAAATCACAGTGACTCCCTTCACGTATTAGGCCAAACCAAATTAATTATGTCTTACGTGATATATATGAACTTGTCCATTAGGTGGGTTTACATATCATACTAATGCATAATGTGGTTTCTTAACATTTCAATTGTGCAAACCCTGACATTGTTATTTGGCACAATATAGGAGTTTAATCACTGTGGTTCAGCTGAAGGTGGGCCAAAGAACAAAATAACAATACTGTACTGTGCTTTATATTGTGGAGTGTCTGCTACCTCTCAATTTGAGTGATTTAGAGTATTTATGTTTATAGTATGATCAATATAGAAGCACACACTCAAACTTAGTGCTGAGTGCTTGTCTTTAGGATCATTGCTTAGGCATGTCAATTTTTCCTAGCCAGTCTTTAGAACTTTAAAACATTTTCAGCTATCCTTATCGCTACTCTTATAACTTCCACTTGTAAAACTTTTATCCCAACACAGAAAACTATTTTAAACCATAATCCCTCCCCGCCACAGCCCCATCCTTTCAGTGGATAACACTGACTGCACATTTTTAAAGGTTAAGAGTGTGTGTGTGCGTTCCTATCTTTCTAGGTCTGTTAAAAAGTGTGTTATTCTTAGAATAAGGGCATTTTAGTACCCAGTCATAGCTTTGCTGAAGTCCTATATTTTTCCATATTGTTAGCAATTCTCGCTTTAATTCTGGGCAAGATCAGAAATGAGTATTACGATCTCTAAAACCTCTCTAGAAATTAAGGTGATCTACTGTGATCTCTTTCAGATGTCTTAGAATCTCACAGAACTGTTCTTTTTATTTTTAATCAACACTTACATGTTTTATGGATATCTATTAACTATTGCCCACTAAACTATCCCTAGTTTGGTTTTCACCTGCCTTAGCATGATATTTCAATTTGGCATGGCAGTTAAAATGCCTAATACAGTCAAATGAGCAAATCCCCTGACTTTGTTCTGGGTGATAAGGAAATTTCTATGTAAATATTAAGCAGAATTATAACATTTTGCATCTTTCAAAAAAACGATGCACCTTTAAGCTACTTACATGGGATGTGTGTGTGAAGAAGATGGGCACATAACTATAAACCTTGTCTTTTCTGCAGATGTGCAGAGTGAGCTATATAAATATTCTAATTTCCCCCCCCCCCCCAAAAAAACACAACCCTGTGAGATAGATTTGACTGAAACATAGTGGCTATGTTTGATCTGAGCTATAGTTTACTAATTAACATTTCTGGATTTTGTGCGCACACTGAGCTAGAAATTAAATACCAGTCTGAATTCACACAATATATACTAGGCTAAAAACCTGGCTTGCCCTATCAGTGATTCAGGCAGTAGTGCAGACACAGCCAGTGACTAGCCCATAGTGACCCAGTGTACTTACCCAGTTGAAGGTTGTAAATTATACTGCAACAGAGATGGATTCTGCTTTTTTTTTAAAAAATAAAATGTTAACTCAGATTTATGGCTTGATTAAAAACTGTTTAGAAACCATGCGGCTTAGGAATGTAGTTCAGGCTAGCTGTCAGGTTCTAGATAGGCATTTTTCACAATTTCTTATCTGCTAGATGTGATGTTCACTAATCAATAATGAATTTTCAGTACAGAAGGTTTTATTTCATATTGTGATTGTGAATATCGGGCAGTTATGTTGATTTATTATAACAGCATTCTTGCTGGCAGTTTATCTTCACTTGCCAATAGTGGCTTTAGCTACACAGCAAAGTTTTTAAACAGTTTTTAAATAATAGCTCTCATTCTGTAGATTGCTTTCACTTGAGAATAAAAGCTTCAAATTGATTCAATATCAAATGAGCCAACTTCACTCTGGTGCAGGCAGTGCAAACCAGCATATTCTAAGGAGATCAAGGCTAGAGGATAGCTTGATATTATGAGCCAGATGCTGGACAACAACACCAGCAATGCTGTATCTGGGGGTATAGTTACCACACCTCCCAGACAGTGGGTGTGGTAGACTTGCTGCTTCTTGTGATGGCTTGCTTCTGTTTGACATGGATTGGGTTTTGCACGCAGTAGAGCCAAGTGGTGGTCCCTAAACATTAGTTATACCTCAGGATTATCAGTAGTGCAGAAAAGTCTGCAGATTTATAGCTTGCATTTGGTAACAGAAGAGATCAGAATTGGATCATATCTTTAATTACTCATAGGCATGCTGGGACAGGAAAACTACTGGATTCTTTTTGAAAACAAGTTATGATTATGAGTATCTCTAAAGTGGATTCAGAAGTTACTACTGCTTTGTGACGTAGAGGGCATGGCTGAGTTAGATTGCAGTTTTGCTTTTCAGAGTGCTCCATCTTGTTCCTTCTTGAAATCGCATCATAATTGGTGAATTAGGATTCAGACTTCACATTCTTTACCATCATTTTATGGTTCTATGCCTATTACCTTTAATATAAGCCTTCATTCTCACTTAATTGGTTCACTGATTTTTTTCCAGGTTTAGCTTCAGTCTAGTGTGTAGATGACTGTTATTAAAAGCCCATCGAAGCAACAGATATAAAATGTATAATAATGGACAGTCTTTGTCAAAAAGACTGAAAAAATAGTGAATCAAAATCCCGGAAATAAAAGAGATTCCTTACTTGTTGCAGAAACCTGTTTTCTAGAAAAAATTATCAGGCCTTTTTATCAGATTTTAGATGGAGTCTTAAGAGGCAGCATTTCATAAATATGCTGTTTTAGTGCAGCTTCTTGTAATGCACAAAGGCAATACAAAATTATCATTGTAATGCAAAAAATATGTTAGGATCTGAAATGAATGCAGTGAATTACACTGTTATTGCAGTAGAAATATGGGGGGGGGGTTTCCCCTAAAGTCCTGTTTGCACATCTAGGGCAAATGAAGGAATGCAATATAGATAGATATAATGCTGGGAAATCCAAAGGGCCACTTTGAATAACCACAGCATTCATATAATCAGCAGCTAATTGAGTGATCCTTTATGAACAGAGGGGAAAAAATCCAGCTATTACTTTACATCTTGGAACTATAATTTAGGGTGTCCAGTTTGAACAAAATCATAGCTATCAGATAATGGTTATCTTTTCTCATTTGTGGTCTTGAAGCACCAAATAGAAGGCTCAAACTCCAATTTGCTGGGATTTTGTGCAGATCAGCAATGTATTTATGTTTATTTTATAATTGCCGTAAAATAATATATGTTTAATATATTTATACAGTTTCTGAAATAACTACTGTTTTTCTTGGGAGGATTTCCCCCCCCCCCATGTTTGCTTGGAGCATTCCATCCAGTATCAAGTACAGATATAGTTTCTTGTTCCAATTATATGTATGTGAATGAATTGAAGGATAGGCTAAATTCAAAGTAGAACGTGAGTTGGGAAGAGATGGAACCCTACTACTCTTCTACATTTGATTTGCAAGGGCTCATATTTGTATATTGATCCCTTAAGATCAGATGTTAAGAAGAGTGGCTACTACAGAAATTCCTTATTGTGCTTTGCCCTCTATGACAGACATGTCAAACACAAGGCCCGGGGCCCGGATGCGGCCCGTGAAGTGGTTTCATGTGGCCCGCAAAGCCATCCTGGAAACAGTGAGGGAACGGCCCCCGCTGCCTTGGTCCTGGCCCAGGCCGGCCGGGAGCCAATGTACAATTTTGTGGTGGCCATCTATGCTGAAACACATTCAGTCTTAGCTCCACAAGGCCATCCAGAAACAGTGAGGAACCAGCCCCTGCCGCGTCGGCCCCGCCCCCTGGGTGCATGCTGGGGAGGTGTCCCTCTTTGTGAGGAATGAAGAAATGGACCATGCCTTGGCACTTGCCCTGGTCCCACCCCCTTCTGCCAGAGACCCTCAGATCTGTCCCACTCCTGCCCAGGCCCCCACAGGCATCCTTGACGCGAATGATGTAGAGCTGGCCACACCCACCCAGTAGGCGACACCCACTCCATCCACCCCCACTCAGTAGGCTGCACCCACCCTGGCCACACCCACCCGCCCCCCAAGGGCAACCGCAATGCTGATGCGGCCCTCAATGAAATTGAGTTTGACACCCCTGCTCTATGATGACCAAGAACATTTAGAGGGCATCAGTGGGCCTGTACTTTCTCTGAAGGACAGGAATATTATCAATCACTTCTATGGTGCAGACTTGTCTGTAGATTGTGAAGAATTACTGTACGTGCTATGCCTGGTCATGTTGATAAAGTAGCTGCAGAAGATGGACAAAGATTAAGTTCATCTGCATCTACATTTTGGGCAGGACCATTTGCAGAAATGAAGTGTTTAATTATTATATTACCCAATTACTGAGTTGGCAAGCTATTCCTTTGTGATTTCCCATGAACAGCAGTATCAAGAAAATTCATGTAGGAAATTGTGGTTTAGAAAATAAGGAGTAGGGAATTTCTAGAAAAATGGTGACTTTTAGAGGCCTGAGCAAACTGGGAATATTTGAGTTTGGATGATAACCGGCTGGGTCACACGAGAGGAAGAAAGTGAAATAATATTAAGAGAAATAAAATCCGGGTGATGTTTATAGTTTCAGAGAAATGCTAAATTTGAATGCTTGCATATCCTGCTTGTTCACAGTGACAAAAATTCCAGGTGAGGAAAAGTGAAACAATATATTGTTTTACAACCTGAATCATTTGATGAAAATAGGGAATATTGAATAACAAGGGGAAAATGGGAGACTTTCTAATATTATTCATGCCTGCTCAGGTTCTGGTAAAAGTGCTAACTGGATCTTACCGTGTTTCCCCAAAAATAAGATCTGGTCTTATTTTTTTTGCCTCCAATAGAGGCACCAGGTCTTAGTTTTTGGTGGTGTCTTTTCCATGGTCTCACCTCACCACGGCAGCACTGACAGCCCTGCCCAGTCGGCCCACTTCTTCTGTGGCCGAAGGAAATGCCTCTGCAGCTGAGAATAGAGCTCCGGATTGATGCGCGTGGTGCCCCCCCGGCCTGCATTTCACCATCAAAGACCTTTCCAGAAGGCCTCCGACAGCGAAATGCAAGCCAGGGGGGCGGTGCAGAAGAAGTGGGCGCACGATGCAGGCGTTGATTCATGGGAGGCCTGGCTGCAATGGTACGGGGCGCGTGGGGCAGCTCCATCCCCCCACCCCTACCCTAGCTTGATTTTTAGACATGCACCTTGCCCCCAAACTAGGGCTTAGATTAGGCCTATCCCCAAAAATCAGGCTAGGGTTTATTTTCAGGGTAGGTCTTACTTTCGGACAAACACAGTAGTTTGACTGTAGGACTATTAGACCATTGAACTGAAGGCCAGTAGTATTAAACATTTGCTCTACTGTCACATTGCCTGCCTGTCTGCTCTCTCTTCAGCTCTTTGGGTTTCCTGTGTGCTACCAGGAAAAAAAACTGAGCTGCGAATCTTTGGGCCAACCTCCTCCTATTCATTTTCTGTGCATTTTTCTCAGCTGGTTTATCAGGTTACTTACTGCATGCTTTCTCTCCTCATCCTTGTCTTGTCATTTACAAAGTAACACAGTTCTCTTATTTTTCCTATAAAGTAGTCTGTTAGGCCAGTTTTAGGTTATTCCAAGGTAAAATCACTATAAACTAACAAATATTTATTAAGGAATGGGGTTTTTTTAGGCACATTGGAGATTTAATGCTATAATTTGTTTGAATTTAAGATGGCTGACTTTGTTGCAACAAGCTGATATTTATGTGTAAAACGAATGTAGACAATCCAGCACTATTTGTATTTTCTCACTGCTTGTATAACTAGTGAAGACGTTTGGGGTTGTGCTGTTTCTCTGCACAAGTCTTTCAAACCTGCCCAACTGCTTGCCACAATTATTTTTCTCTCTCTATTTTTTTTCAGCATATTCAAAATGTTAGCGAATAGTCCAAGAGTTTTGAAGTACTGGAAGAGACTCCAGTCTTTCTCCCTCCCTCCAGTTTTGGCTAGATACATCATTTTAGGCTTTTGTCTACGTGTCAGTAATGATAGCCTCTATTTCTAATCCTGTCATGCTCTAAACATAATTTGCCACTTCTGATTTGGTAAAACTTTTCTTTTAGATGTATACACATCAGTTCCTGTTTGTAAAGGATGGATAGATGTGTCTGATTCAGCAAGCTTGCTGCATCATTTTTACTAGAGAATAAAACCGGTGCTGCAAAAGAAAGTTGCTTGATACTAAAGATGTGGAATCATGATGAAACATTTAGAAAGTGTTTGATGTAATTTCCCCAGCTAATGTGTGAAACGTGAAGAACACAGTCAGTCCTTGTTTAGCCATCGCAATCTTGGGGAAGGGAGAGGCAATTCGATAGTTAAGCAAAGCAGTCACTAAGTGAAACTACAACTGCTTTTGATGTTGCTACAGCTTTCCTTTGTTTTACAGACCTGCAAAGGTCATAACTATGAGGAATGATCGTATAAAGTTACTTTTTTATCACTGTTGTAACTGCTAAATGAGGACTACTTGCAGTCGGTTGAATATGAGAATGAATTTTAGGATTCCAGAATACTTTTGAGCATATCCCTCTTTTTGAGCTTTTATTGGTATAAAAAGGGTGAGATGGGTGGCAAACAAATTTGGTAAATGAATACATATTTATTAAAACACCTTGTTTCTTGAATTTCAGATTTAATTCAATGCACAAATGAGATGAATGTGAATATTCCACAGTTAGCAGACACGCTTTTTGAGAGGACGGCAAACAGTAGCTGGGTAGTAGTGTTCAAAGCTCTAATTACAACACACCACCTCATGATGTATGGAAATGAGGTAAGAAAGCAGCATTTTGCAATACATTTCAAAAGGGGAGGGTTTTCAAAATCAGTGCCTGGTGAATTTCCCAAAGACGGCATGCCAGAGGCTTCAAAAACCAGGAGGAATTGCGTATGTAGCTCCTTATTAGAAAGCAAATACTGGCATAGAAAGTTATTTTATTAGTCCCCCCCCCCCCCCAGAAATTAGCAAATGTGTTAAATGAAGTACTTATCCTGCATTGTGAGATTCTGGCCTGACAGGTTTTATTTTTGCCCTTAAAGGTTCCAAGGATTCTATTGCCCACTTGCCATTTTAACAACATTGTGCCTGTTAGCATTTGACTGTTTCAAACTTCTTGGGGAATCTGAATGAGAATGAGTTGAATACACATCCCAAGCTCACTTTGTGGTGGAATTGAACAATGCACTCTCCATTGTTGTCTAGTTAACAGTCCTTTATCCCCAAAGTGTGTGTATATGCTATTTTTAGAAGACATGTTTGTCATAAAATCTATCAGCTCCACTCTTAGCATGCAAAAATATCTCCCCCTGATTTGAAAAACAGAGTGGAATTTGCTTTACAGATTTTTACAGGACCGAGGCAATTCTGCCTCAAATCCTGAAGTGGTTTATAGTGTTCAGTCATGCAGGAAGCTAATAGAATGGAAACTAAAGCTAAAAAAATATCCCATATCTTAGAATGGGAAGAATCCCAAAGGACAATGAGATAATAACTTGTTAGTCGTGTCAGCTTGCGGCAATTAAAGCATTAGGAGTAAAACGTCTTTGCCTTGGATTTGTACCAGGTCTATTTTCCTACTATGCGTAGATGTAAATCTTGCTTAATTGTCGTGAGAATAATCTCACAATAGTATAGCACATAGTATAAAGAATAGTATTCTTTATAATCATCATATGATGAAAGGCATGCAAAATGAGCAATCTGCAGTGGTATAATATTTGAGTTTTGCTTCCATTTCCCTTTTCCATGGAACCATTTGTAAATCAGAGTTGCTATGAAATACATTGCATATCAGTTTCTCTTACATCATTCTGCTCCAGTTTTATCTCTCTGGTTAGTGATTGCAAAATTGTAACTATTAATAGATATAATTGGCTTGCCTTAGTAAAAACAAGAAATAGTTCTTGTTTATGTGATCAAGGAACTACAGGTGGTCCTTGACGTACAACAGTTCGCTTAGTGACTGTTTAAAGTTACAACGGCACTGAAAAAAGTGACTTATAACCATTTTTCATAGTTACAACTTTTGCAGCATCCCCATGATCATGTGATAGAAATTCAGACAGCAGTTGGTTCTTACTTACGACTATTGCAGTGTCCCAAGTCATGTGATCACTTTTTGCAACCTTCTGATAAGCAAAATCAATAGGGAAGCCAGATTCACTTAACAACTGTGGTAAGAAATGTCATAAAATGGGGCTAAACTCACTTAACAAATTCTCATTTGACAACATAAATTTTGCGCTCAATTGTCATAAGTTGAGGACTATCTGTATTTCATGTGTCACTTGCTTAGAAATTAGCAGTATAAAATATTTCTATAGAAAGATAATAATCTGCAGAAAGATAATAAAGATAATCTGAATTCTGATTCATTTGTTCACAGCGCTTTATTCAATACTTGGCATCTCGAAATACATTATTTAATCTCAACAACTATCTGGATAAAAGTGCCATGCAGGGTAAGGATTCTTTTTCTTTTAAAAATAAGTTTGAATTTATATTCTGTGTTTAAATTGAATCATATTTGATTAGCCTGTTACGTCTCTTTATCTTAGTGAGGTTTTTGTTATTGATAATGAAAAGAGTGATTCTTCAGATGATTGGGGTTTTAAAAGTGAGCATCGAATTTGGAATGGTCAAGCCCTCTAACTTGAGGAAAAGAATTTTTTTAGGGCCAGGCACAGCATCCTTCCATCCTTGCCTTTGTGAAATTGAGACAAGTCAACATTTTTTTACTGTAGCTTTTATAAGGATCTTTGAAAAGACATGATAATCCCTCTTTTATTACTTAAGTGCACCTGGGGAACAGACAATTTTTTACAGTCACTTTTTACTTTCAGTCTCAATCTATGAAACCACCTACACACTAAACAAATTTATTGTAGTGTCAATTCAGTTGAGGCAACAATTAACATGAAACATGCCTTTTCTTTTTAACTGATGGGTTTTATTTGCTTGTTTATTGCTGATCTCTATAAATCAAGAATTTGATTTGAATTGTACGCAGCTTGTCAGAGTGTCAATTACTAAAATACCCGCTTATTGATGATTCACAAGCTGAATAATAAGGACATAAATTGTTCTAAACAAACTCCTCAAAATGTTGTTGGCTTTTATTTAACGAGGTAATACTGCCATTCATAGGAACTACATCAATTAGCTAATGCCAAGAGGTTTGCAAGTTGAAACAGCTGGAAGATGGATATTCCAAGGAACCGAAATTAATTTGGATCCCAATACATTCAGAAGAATTGTTATAAGAAGGTTTTGGTGGAGATATGGCCAATTGACTATGGCCCTCTGAAAGGGGAGCGAATGACCAAGCCAGAGACCAACAAACAGATCAATAGATAAGTTCCTTGGAACCTCTATAAATAAAGAGAGAACAGAAGATCTCCCACATGTGTTCTTGATGGCTGCTTCATGTTAGGAGATCCTAGGACAGTGGTGGCAAACCTATGGCACGTGTGCCAGAGGCGGCACTCAGAGCCCTCTCTGTGGGCACGCGCGCCATGCCCCTGAGATGACAACTGACCCTCTTCAACCAGCTGTCCGCTAACTTGCCGAGGTCCCACATGGCCAGATGCATCCCAGCACAGCTGGTTTCCCTCCCCCCCGTCCCATCCCTCCTGGCCTCGCATGCTCTCCTTTTCCCGGGCACGACCCACTGCATCGCCTCCTCAGCTGTTGGTCAGCCGTCCAGCTCAGAGGCGGCTTCTCTGAACTACTGGCGGTGGGCTGCGGAGCCCCAGAGTGCGCCGGTCGAGAGGCCGGCAGGCTGTGGCTGCTGACGGATGCTGTCGGCCCCCATGTGCTCACTGGAATCTGTGTGTGGGGGCCGATGGTGTCAGGCAGCAGCCGCCCCAGCCCCTGCCTCGCCTTGCACCCCCGCTCTGCCTTGCCTCACCTCGCCTCACCCCGCAGGACTCCTGCCCACCGCCCCAACTGCCAGAGACACCCTGAATCTCCCCCAACCCTGCCCAGCCCCCACAGGCGTCCCTCCCCACAAGCAATATCGAGGTGACCACACCCACTTGCCCACGCCCACCCAGGGGGCCACGCCCACCTGGCACCCGGCAATAAATAAATGGGTTTTGGGTTGCAGTTTGGGCACTCGGTCTCTAAAACGTTCGCCATCACCGTCCTAGGACAGTACTTTCCTATGAGTTTGAGCACCAGGAGACAATGGTGTTAGCCATCTTGCTTGCAACTGCAGTGGAGATTTTTAAAGGACACTCGGCAAACTTCATTTTCTAATCAATTTCAGAAATTGCTTAGTAACTACTTCTTTATTCTAGATCTTTAGAATAACTGTCTACCTTTAATGCTGAACAAAAAGAACATTTTAATCATAAGCTTAAGAATTTAAAGAATCTGAAAGAAATAGCAAAAAGCTAAATAAGATTTTGATCTTAGAAACTTATAAACAGAGTAAGGGTCCAAATAAAATTGGAACAGCGAAGTTTGTACAAGAGTTTGGAATTATGAAGAACATATACCTTCTCGTGGGGAATAAATCCTGTTTCGGTTTTTACAAGATTAACAAAGAATTTCATGATTTCAAAAACTGGACACTGGAACGAACTAAAGATTTGGGGTGTACGAAAGATACGTAGGTTTTTGAGATGGTGGAAAACATAATGAGAATAGAAATATTGAAGGAGACTTGAAGAATGGAATCAGAAAATAGCAGCCATAATATCAACAAGCTAAGAAATTATGTTGGCTTCTATAGATAGACTACAGATGTAAAAGATGTTATTGAAGCAATGTCAGATATAGAATAAATTTGAAGACATAGAAAATGGTTTAAAAAAATAATTTAAACTGACAGGCGAAGGAGAACGATTTAGGAAAGGATGTTTCACTGGATCTACAAAAGAAATTGGCTGAGTCTTTAAAATTTAAAAGGGAAGTGCAAATGACAAACCAAGAGAGTGACTTGAATAAAATTTTCCTACTGGATTTACAGAAGAGGCTTCTTAAAGTCTTGAAGAATTCTGTGTAATGGGACAAAGAAAAAAAATGAAGAGAAATTAAATTCTATGACAATATTTGAATGAACTAAAGATTAAAATTGTTACAATTGAAATGAATTAATATAAATTTGGTTTATTTGAATAAGGTTAAAACACAATATTTTGTTACTTGTGGCTATCTTTTATGAACTTTCTGCTGACACCAGGATTGAAAAGATACTTTATGTATTTGCTTATAGTTAAGATGTAGGTGGAAGAATTAAATGTAACTTTAGAAAGGATGAAGAATTACTAAATTGTTTATACTTGTGATGAAGTTGTAAAGCAACTTTTTTATGTTTCTTTTTCTTTATTCTGACTTCCTATTTCCCTTGCACTTTTTACTCCTAATTTCTTTCCTTTCTTTAGCTTGTGTTACATCTGGCTATTATAATAAAAATTCTAAATTATATATGTATATATAAAACAATACAGAAGAAGACTTATAAGGATGTAAAAATAAAAAAAATGTCTAACTGAAAATTTCTTTATTTTCAGGCTATGATATGTCTACCTTCATCAGACGATATAGCAGATACTTGAACGAAAAAGCACTTTCTTATAGACTTGTAGCAGTTGATTTCACCAAAATGAAAAGAGGGTAAGGGTCACTTAGATTTTCACGCTTTTGTGTTTGGAGGGCAGAAGTTGAACGGAACCAGCTTAAACGAAATACTGTACATAGAGAAGAAAAAGAAAAATCCAATTTGCTACATCGATTTAAAGTATCTACAATACTTTTTCCAGTTAACTTTTTCTGCATTTTGAACATAGCTATAACATTAATAGGAAATATTCCTTAAAGAGATTCAATGGTGTGATTTGAAAATTGAAAAAAAATCCCATTCTTTGCCTATTTTTTTCTATGTGATTTCAGAAGACATACTCAAGTATGTCTGATAGTGAGAACAATTAACCAGTGGAACAAGCTGCCTCCAGAAGCGGTGAATGCTCCAATACTGGAAGTTTTTAAGAAGAGACTGGACAGCCAGTTTGTCCGAAATGGTGTAGGGTTTCCTGCCTGAGCAGGGGGTTGGACTAGATGACCTCCAAGGTCCCTTCCAACTTTATTATTATTATTATTATTATTATTATTATTATTATTATTATTATTATTATTAACATGTGCAGAAAGGAGCAGTTTTATTAGAATCTGACGCATAGGTTGTGATTTTGTTGCGCTACATGTGTTATTCTGATAAACCTTTAAAATGTATTTTTCGTTATGTCTTTGAAGGATTGATGGTGTGATGAGGACAATGAATACTGAAAAACTTTTGAAAACCTTGCCAATTATTCAGAATCAGCTGGATGCACTTCTTGATTTTGATGTAAGCCTAGGAATTGCTCTTTACTGCTATAAAACAGAGTTGGACTTTTCCAAGGGAATGAGGGAATGTTTTTACTTCCTCGTGTTTTAACTCTTTTCCATTTTTGCCGTTTTCTGTGCAGGCAAACCCAAATGAACTAACCAATGGCGTAATCAATGCTGCCTTCATGCTCCTCTTTAAAGATTCCATTAGGCTTTTTGCAGCCTATAACGAGGGGATCATTAACCTGTTAGGTATGTGACATGAAAATAATTTAAAGTGGAGACATGTAAACCTACGTACGAGGTTTTCTAGATATTTTCCATGTTCAACTTCTCCTTCATTTCTTTATATTCTAACCTGTTTATTATTTTGTCTTATTTCACAATTTGTTTCTGTCACACACATGTATCCCTTGGCCATCACATAATAGTTTTGCTTATGCTCCTTTCTGCTGCATTCTTTTCCAACATCCATATACAGCTTCCTCTGCCTCGTATCCATAATGTTAGAAATTGCTTTCTTAAAAAAAAAACACTGATATTGTACAGCTTTGGCCATCTGTGATGTTGAAATGTTCCATAATACTTCAGCAGGTTAACTAGTTCGCAGAGAAAACACACTTCACTTACCAAAATCAACAGCTACAGAATTTTCTAGAGTTGCAATCTGTACTGTTTGTTGTTTCCTGGTATTAAAATAGTCTGAATTTTGGAAGTGGGAGAGGGGATAAATTGACAAAAGCATAAACAACATGGTAAACCACGTGTGAACCTACTAATTACGTTGAATGAAATTAAGACTTAAATTATGCATACCACATTAAGATCTGATGGTTTGGAGGAGATAGAAACTTTGTATATCAATATAGACTGAATTCTTAAAGTATTCTGAATGTAGATACAACTCGGTGGGACCATCCTAATCCTCATAGTAATGATAAAATTGTGGAAATTTGCATTCATCCATAACTATGAAAAAGAACTTGTGTGGTTCAGAAGATGCCGTAGAATTAGTAAAAATCTCATTAAATTTCACTAAAGGCTCCTTGGGAATAAATTAGTTGACATTTCCTTTCGTTGTCTAAGATTTATAATAAAGTTTAAAATGGAAATTAAATAATAAGAATTCAAATGTTAATTTAGATTCTGTTCATCTAAATTCTCACCCACAATTGAATTTAGGATCCATCTGCTGTTTTTTTTAATAACTTCATTGTATTCCACAGGTTAGAAATGTTTTTAAGAATGTTAATATGTATTTTTCAAAGACGTTTGTCAGCTTGCATAATTAATGTTCTAGTAGCCTTACCGTAATCCCTCGGAGATACAAAGGCAAAGCTTTTTCTAATATTGCTATTATTAATTTGTGGTCTGACAGAGATAAAAGCCTTTTCTAAAGCTTTTCATTTACAGGCGGTTTTTATTTGTCCTCAATAATAGCACGTGAGAGCTTATAACCCCATAATTAAAAAAGGCAGATTCTTATATGTTAATTATGTGTTAATCTCTTGGTTAGGATGTATTTTACTTTCTCAACCTATTAAACTTCTAATAAGATAATGGATTTTTGGAGCCCTTTTATTTACAATATATTTTCTTTGAATTTTATGCTTCAGAAAAATATTTTGATATGAAGAAGAACCAGTGCAAAGAAGGTCTGGATATTTACAAAAAGTTTTTAGCCAGAATGACCAAACTATCAGAATTCCTCAAAGTGGCAGAGGTAAATAAATCCAGTCACATCAGCAGTATTTCATTTAGCTTTTCTGTACTGGTACAGTAATAAGTGCATGATTGTAGTTCTTGCCCCATAATTTCCTGCAAATGTAGGTTTTATGTGGTGGTTGAATGTAAATGTCGCCTAAACCGTTTACATTTTAAAGGGATATTTTGAACGTCTGATTTCTATTAATTGTAGTTAAGACATGTCTGTGCTGAGGTATTTACTGAAGTTGTTTTTCCAAGTAGTGTCAAAAATTCTCACAAGCTATTTTTGCTCTTTCTGGTATTTGAAATGGATCAACACTTAATATTAAAATTTTCTGTGGAAGTGGCATTTAGAATTGTACCAGTTCAGAAAGCAGTCCGTGTCCTCCCTGGTCCCTTAGCTTTATGTAGACATTCAGGTCCACAGTTCTTTATTTTCATTGCCACTGCATGTAGTAATGTACATTTTTTCCCTTTTTTGTGAACCCAGCAAGTTGGAATTGATCAGGGTGACATTCCAGATCTTACTCAGGTCAGTGTACATTTCATATTAATTTAATCCCAATCCTTTGTGCATTTGTGCTTTAACAGTGAGTGCTCCATTCTGTACATTCTGAGAATTCATTTTCTTCCATATATATTATATATGGAAATAAGTGTCATTTTTTTTCCTGTGACCTGTGTTGTGTTTGATCAGTAACAAGTTGTTTTAAGTATTTTCATGAGCTGCTCTGTAGATATTGTTAACTAAATATTGAGGGATATTGCCATATACCAGACTGTTTTGCTAAAACTTCTGCTGTGCCTGAGAGAACTCCTTTATTAAAATACAAGCATCTTCTCCAATTTCATCAGCTTGAGGACAGTGCATTAACAATTCCCTCCCCTGATTAACAAAGGGGGAGAGGTTGTAGTTCAGTGGTTAGGCCAAGGGTAGGCAACCTTGGCTCTTTTATGACTCGTGGACTTCAACTCCCAGAATTCCTGAGCCAGCATACCTATGCTGGCTCAGGAATTCTGGGAGTTGAAGTCCACGAGTCATAAAAGAGCCAAGGTTGCCTACCCCTGGGTTAGGCCATACAATTGAGTTGCATAGATTCATAGCTTCAGTTCTCTCTTTTAAGAAATGCTCATGGGAAATGTTTCTATTGAAATTCTTGATAACTGATGCCGAATAAACTATATAATGTATGTTACTGTGTCTTTCAGGTAGATGATAGATCTAAAATTTCTTAATGTTCATTCTGTGACCTTATGGGTATTAATGCATTGGGCTGAAGAAACTTCTTAGATGAGAAGCGAGACATTTTCAAGGAAAAAAACCAAGAAAGTCCAGTTGCCTTTTGAAAAGCACCTTTGGGATGATTCTAATGTTAATGTTCCCGTACTGGGAATTGTTTTAGTTTGGCTGAGAGAGAACAGGCTTAAAATGAACCCCGACAAGACAGAGTGGCTGTGGGAGAGCTTTTGTTCGGCTGTTAGAGATTCTCCACTTTTTTGTTCTGAATAGGGTAATACTTTCCATCCAAGACTGGCGCACAATTTAGGAGTCCTCGTGGACTCAAAATTCCTGTTCAGTGAGCACATGGTAGCTACAGCCAAAAGAGTCATTGCACTGATTCATCTGGGCAGCAATTGTGCCCTTTCTTGGACCGCATGTCCCTTGTCACAGGCACTCATCTTGTGCTGTGCTCTCATGTGGCTGCCCTTGAAGACCACTCAGAAGCTACAGATGGTCCAGAATGGAGCAGCACCAGCCATTATGGAAGCATCTCGATATGCCCATGCAATACCTCTGCTAGGAAAGCTGCACTAGTTATCATTGAGCTTCTGCGTGCAGTTCAAGGTGCTGATTATTATCGCCTATAAAACCTTTCGTGGCATAGGGGGGCTATGGCTATCTCTGCCATCAGTTATGTCTACTCCACGGGTGTCAAACTCGCTCTGCGTCATGACGCATCGTGACTTTTTTCGCATTGCCGGAGCTGGGATGGGCGCGGCCTCTGCATGATGCAACTGGCCCGTGGGCCGGCAGTTTGACACCCCTGGTCTACTCCATAGTATCTGAGAAAGTGAGTGTGTTTCGTGTCTCATCTGTTAAGTAACCTTATCTGATGTATGAAGCCCCAACTACTCTGCTACAGTGTCAACCCCTGGAATAACATCCACCAGGCAGTGGCACTGTTTTGAACCTGTAAGTCTTTAAACAAGGGTTTAACAGCTTTGGCAACTGGAAGATGTGTGGTCTTCAACTCCCAGCATGGTTGGCTGGGGTATTCTGGGAGTTGGTCCACACATCTTCAAGTTGCCAAGGTTGGGAAACCCTGCATTAAACAATCTCTGAAAACCTTTTTTTCCTCCCCAACTTTGGCATAGGTAGGGTGTACCTATCTGGTATATAGTGTTTGTTTCATTTGGGCATGTCTGTTCTCTCCATTATACTTATATTTATTTTTGGCTTTAGGTGTTGTATCTGTTTTTAATCTGTACAATGTACAGGGTCAGTGTTGAGTTGGGTAGTCTTATAAATCTAAGTGATTAAAAGTATAACAATAACTTTATCTTTACTTGGAAAAAAATGTAAGATTCAGTGCCCCAAATCTCCTGTTTTCAAGATAGTGTTAGGTGGACAAGGCAGGACCTTAAACTTTACATTTTGGAGGGCATTTTCTTTCATGGTGCTAATACAGGGCTAGACAGATGAGCTGACAGTCTAATTGTGTCTAAGGTAGCATTAGATGTTTGTGTGAAAAGTTGTACAGAATTAGCACAACAGAGTGATTCTATAGACCGGGAATCTCCAAACGTGGCAATTTTAAGACTTGTAGACTTCAACTCCCATGCTGGCTAGAGAATTCTGGGAGTTGAAGTCCACAAGTCTTAAAAAGTTGCCAAGTTTGGAGACCTCTGCTATAGACAGTATGAGAAATTCTTGCTAGCCAGCTTGTAACTTTGATCATTCAGATGCAGTAGTAGTTACTTAGTTCCATCGAATGCCTCTGTAGATTCCTATCATTTGAGTCCATCTGTCACTATGCTGACACAGTGCTTTAGTTTTTTCTGCCTCTTTGCCTGTGCCACCAACTCCCATCTTACCCCTTTTCCTTCCTGTTTGCACAGTTGCTATTTAGCTCTTTTTTTATTACTTTGCTGTTCAGTTTATCCAAGAATCATTTGGCTTGCATTATCTGCAGATTGCCATGTCAGCAATTTGGGGCTTCTTATCTGTGTTAAACACTAGGAGAAGGAAGTTATGTCTCTAGATGGCTAGATGTTTGCTAGCACAATATTCAGTGAAAGCTGAGACTTTTTAAAAATTACAGTACTCCCCAGGGTACCATCAATTTGTGATGTGTGGAATTTAACATGATGGAAAAGGGAAACAGGTGTGGTTAACGCCTTAATAGAGCCCTGTTTGAATTATGGGGGATTAAGCAAAATGTGGTAAGGAAAATAAAAAATATTAGCCTTGGGCACACTTCATTGGATAAGTTGCCTTTAGATTGCTTTGAAATATATAGAAATAAGGTCAAAATAGAAAAGATTCTTTTTTTTTTTTTTNAACAATCCATCTTCTCCATATTGATAAAAATTGTTCATTCGAATGATTCTTCAAGTAAGCCGAAATCTTTGCCATTTCAGCAAGATACGAAACTTTCAATCTCCAGTCTCCCATCGTAGGCAGAATTGGGCTCTTCCAATTTTGGGCTATTAGCAATCGGGCAGCAGATAAACAATAAAGCATCAAATTTATTTCTTTTACATCTAAATCTTGCGCAATACCTAGAAGAAACAACTGTGGAAGGAAAATAATCCTTTTTTTTAAAAATCTGCTGTAAGTTCCACCATAATTGTACCCAAAAAAATAGAAAAGATTCTTTATCCCATACTCTGTGTTTGAAAGTCATGCCACCTCTAGATTTTACTTCGTTTGATCGATCAGAACACCCATTTAATAAGAATTTGTAAGCTACAGTTCACTCGATATAAATCAATACATTCATTCTCTTACAGCATCCTGTTCTGAGTTCACAATTTGTAAATGATCTTTCTCTTACCTCTGAATCTTTACAAAATTGTTTCCCTATAGATATGTGTAACTGGGATATTGGGCCAGGCCAATTTTTAGACAGGAAAAACACCTGCAGGAAGTGACACTTAAGTTGCTGAAAAATAGCTCCTTTGCTTTCTCCTCCAAGTGCCTCTAATAAAGAAAACAGACCATAGGATCAAGTTGTGTGAGCATTCGACCCAAACTAGCATCCCCTGATGTGACCGTAATACTTAATCTGGCCAGGGGGTCCAGTTAAAATCCGTGCTTTCCATAACTATACAGCAAGGAAAGTTGAGCAACAGAAAAGATTGTATTAACGATAAGGGTAGTCCTCAACCTATGACCACAACGGGGCCCAAAATTTCTCTTCTTAAGCGAAATATTTGTTAAGTGAGTTCCCCCCCCCCATTTGCAACCTTTCTTGCCACCGTTGTTAAATGAATCACTGTATTTGTTAAGTTAGTAACCCAGTTGTTAAGTCTGGATTTCCCCTTAACTTTGCTTGTTGGAAGATCACAAAATGTGATCCCGTGACCTTGGGGACACAGTAATAGTTATAAATATGAACCAAAGTTGCCAAGCATCTGAATTTTGATCATATGACTACAGGGATGCTGCAACGGTTGTGTGAAAAGCGGTCAGATCACTTTCCTCAGTGCCGTTGTAACTTTGAACGATAATTAAAATTGTAGCTAAATGAACTGTCGTAAGTTGAGGACTACTTGCGCTGTATTTGGGAACTCTAGTTTTCTCCACAAAAACCGGGACATCCACTTGCCAGGGCCAGCCTTTCTCAACCATGGCAACTTTAAGATATGTGGATTTCAACTCCACATTGGCTAGGGAACTCCGGAAGTTGAAGTCCACCCATTTTCATATTGCCAAAGTTGAGAAGAGCTGGTCTAGAACAGACATGTCAAACACAAGGCCTGGGGGCCGGATGCGGCCCACAAAGTGGTTTCATGTGGCCTGCGAAGCCATCCTGGAAACAGTGAGGGAACGGCCCCCGCTGCCTTGGCCCTGGCCCAGGCCGGCCGGGAGCCAATGTACAATTTTGTGGTGGCCATCTTGGCACTTGCCCCGGTGGACCATGCCTTGGCACTTGCCCCGGTCCCACCCCCTTCTGCCAGAGACCCTCAGATCTGTCCCACTCCTGCCCAGGCCCTCACAGGCACCCTTGAAGCAAACGATGTAGAACTGGCCACGCCCACCCAGTAGGCCACACCCACTCCATTCACGCCCACCCAGTAGGATGTACCCATTCTGTCCACACCCATTTGGCCTCCCAAGGGCATCCGCAATGCTGATGCGGCCCTCAGTGAAATTGAGTTTGACACCCCTGGTCTAGAAGATAACAGAAATTGTCAATATAATATTCTACAAGAATCTTAAACACCTTGCTGATCTGACTAAAAATGGTGCAGGAAAACCCCCGAAAGCTTGGGAAGCTGCTGCGATTTAGAATAAATGATTTTTGGCTTGATGCCCTATAGCCTGACCTATAGTCTGATACAGTCTGTGTGTTTTTAGCGGTTATTTGCTTCCTGTTATACAGAAGACCACGTTTGGATTATTTTTTCTCTTGTCTGGTGCAAGCGAGATAAAAGGCTAAATTGGGAGTATGTGTTAGAAATGGAGGTTCTCGTCCATTCGTCTGTTCTTGCCATCATATTTTGGAATAAAATGTGTCTCTCTAGCGTTCAGAGCAGAAAATGCAAGTAGAGGAAGAAAAATGAATTTTAGAATCCGATTTGCATTTGATGAGATTTTTAACTTTAGGCTCCCAGCAGTCTGCTTGAAGCCCTGGAGCAGCATCTGGCTTCTTTGGAAGGAAAGAAGACCAAGGAAGTTTCAGCTGCCAGCAGGTAATTGCCCGAGGCTTGAAGTTGGCTTGTACGTGTCATCTGGGAGCATTGGTCAATGTCTAGCACCGTGGTGGCGAACCTATGGCACGGCTGCCACAGGGGGCACATAGAGCCCTCTCTGTGGGCACGCGCGTCGTCACCCCAGTCCTAGGCCTTCAGCTGGGTTTTATAAAACCTTTTCGCTTTAGGCCTCCGCCGGCTGTGTGCAAAAAAAAATAAAAATGGTTCAATCAATCAATTTCAACTTCTCGTGGGGGAAAAAAAGATCTCACAAAGTTGGAATTGATTGATTGAACTTTTTAGTCCCACCCAGTCTGCCTTTACCACCGCAGCCATGCCCACCCAATGGGCCACGCCCACCCAACTGGCCACACCCACCCAATGGGCCACGCCCACCCGGCACCCGACGATACATAAGTGGGTTTTGGGTTGCAGTCTGGGCACTCGGTCTCTAAAAAGTTCGCCATCACTGGTCTAGCACTTGCTAGAGGAATAGTTGTAAGTCAACGATCACCTGTATCTTAATATTTCCATTTCAGATTATTTATTCATGTAACTCAGGTAGCCATCCCACCTGTCCAGTCACTTGGAGATCTCTGCCCATATTTGCAGATACTCTTAAACATCTTTATTTGATTGGTTAAGTACGTGAAGGATTGCAGTCTGAATGCCTCTGCATCTCTTTTTTTTCTCCTCATTGACTTGAGAATGTTTAATTGTATAACAACAGGTCCGTTCTCTTTCTTGGTAGTCCCCTGCCCCCAAGAAAATAGACTGTTTTTTCTCTGGGCAGTTGGTTCAACCCCAGAGCTGCTAAATAAATGTCTTTGTGTCTGTGTGTTTTCTCTAAAATTCAGAGCAAGTACTCTCTCCAGTGCCGTTTCCACCCTGGCCAACACAGGAATGTCCTTCAGTAAAATGGATGAAAGAGAGAAACAGCAGGCCTTGGAGGAGGAGCAAGCGAGACTGCAGGCTCTGAAGGTATTAACTCTTGCGTTGGTAGACATAATAGCAGTAGCATTTAGCTTGTGAACACCCCCCATAGCACTTTACAGCAGGGGTAGTCAACCTTGGCTCTTTTATGACTCGTGGACTTCAACTCCCAGAATTCCTGAGCCAGCATAGCTGGCTCAGGAATTCTGGGAGTTGAAGTCCACGAGTCATAAAAGAGCCAAGGTTGACTACCCCTGCTTTACAGTATTCTCTGAGTGGTTTAAAATGTCGGCCTATGGCCCCCAACAATCTGGGTCCTCCTTTTACTGACCTCAGAAGGATGGAAGGCTGAGTCAACCTTGAGCCCCATCTGGATCAAACTCCAGGCTGTGGAGCAGAGTCAGCCTGCAATGCTGCACTTTAATCTCTGTGCCACCAGGGCTAAGTAGCTCTGACCTGTAGAAGCTGCTTTTGTTGCTGCTGCTGCTGCTGCCACTTATTAATTTTACATGCCACCTATCTCTGAGCACTTGCAGTAGCAATCTCTCCTACATCCCTAAGAAAAGCTTCCTTAATTTCAGCCATTAGATCAAGCTTTGCTGAGAAAAGGATCACTTCCTTGCTTTTACCATTTTGTCTGAACGATACCCCCCACCCCCGGTTAATGGACATTTGGGGGAGTTACTGCAGTCACATGGTGTCATCTTAATCTCTGTGTATCATACAATATGTCTTAGGCAGCCTTGATTCATGAGTCAACATATTTGGGTTCCATTGATATCAATGAGGGGAGAGTCACATAGATTCTTGACTCTTTTCCATTGAAAAGAGGTTTGGCTAGGTCATCAGCTTGTAAAAATCATATAAACCATGCAAAAATTCCATTGCCTTCTGTGGAAAAAGTTGAGCAATCTGTTGACTTATTTTGCTGGATCGTCCTGTCACAAGACAGCGATGTGGGTTAATTTCCGCATGATAATGAAGTTTCACTTCTGGTGTATTTAACCTTTTTTTGTGCGAGGAAGGCTAATGCAGCATCTACTGTCATTTTCTTCTTTTCTTTTTTTCTTTTTTTTTTCTTTTTTTCTTTTTTCCTTTTTTGGTAGGAACAGCGATTGAGAGAGATTTCTGTAGTTTCCAATTCTACTTCCACTTCTGCTTCTCCAAGCACTTTATCTGGAAAGAGCGTGAACACCAATCCTGCCGTTGACCTCTTTGCAGCCCCCGCCCCAACTACCAATAGGTAGGCAGGGGCTTATATTTTTAGTCATGGAAAAGCTACTAACAGGAGGGTGAATATTCATAATCTGCTTGTTTATTTGTTTTGCATTGGAAAATTAACCCAGCCTGGTGTTGGGGGGGTTTCTGGGAGCTGAGATGGGGAGGAGTCAGTCGGGGAAACATGTGGTTGCAGTCAGGACAGGCCATGGAGGATATGATGAGAGGCTCAGAGCCGGGGTCCCTCCTTCCAGTTCTCAGTCCTCCTCCCCAGGGCATCAAAAATGTCAAATCTCTGGAACCCCGGGGTTTTCACTGTGATTGTGAAATGTCAGATCTCTCTTAATGTGTGAAATTGACTTCATTTGTGATTAGTTGTGAGTGAGGGGGAGACTTGGTTTGCATCACTCAAATCTGTGTGGGGGAGAAGGGGGGGTGTTCTTGTGGGGTTTGGGTTTGGCATTGGCTGCAATCGTAGGGTGGGAACATCTGTTGTCATCCATGAGATTCTGCGGGCATCTAGAAGGATAAAGAGATGTGAGACCCTGTTTATGTGGCTGGGCTTGAAGGATCCGTTGGATTCCTTGCTTGTGTCCTGCTCCCTCTGATGCTCAGCAACACACCCTTTCATCCCCTTTCAAGGGTGGAATTGGGGCTTCCATAGTGCTTGTGCTGGAGATT
The DNA here is from genome assembly GCF_001527695.2 of Protobothrops mucrosquamatus. Classification (NCBI taxonomy): domain Eukaryota; kingdom Metazoa; phylum Chordata; class Lepidosauria; order Squamata; family Viperidae; genus Protobothrops; species Protobothrops mucrosquamatus. Next base: position 292,960 of record NW_015386101.1, on the reverse strand, counting down.
CCAATCTGCCTTCCTTCTCCGAGGTGGTCTGAAGCTATGCGGGAGTTAATGACACCATGATAATACCTGATTCGTCTTTTGTGTGTCTTGGACAAGATACAACATGACCTGAAAATGTTTGTGGGGTGGGGAAGACTGACCTTCACTCCTTGCCATGGACAGATTTCTGTGAACATTTATGGGTGAACCCCTCTATACAGTGAGAAAAGACCTATTAAATCAGTGTTTCTCAACCTTGACAATTTTAAGGCATGTGGACTTCAACTCCTAGAATTCCACAGCCAGCAATGCTGGCTGTGGAATTCTGGGAGTTGAAGTCCAGATGCCTTAAAAATGTCAAGGTTGAGAAACACTGCATTAAATCTATCTGTCCCAGGTGCCTAATGGATCTTGAGAATTTTCAGAAGATGCTGATGGGCAGCTCAAACAAACTTTCTTCATTTTTTCAGGACACTGTGAATAAAAGGGAGTTATTTTGTTGCCAGCTTTGCTTAAAGAGAGAGAGAGAGAGAGAGAGAGAGAGAGAGAGAGAGAGAGAGAGAGAGAGAGAGAGAGAGAGAGAGAGAGAGAGAGAGAGAGAGAGACTCGGATATTTTGATACTCAAAATGAATCAACAGTGGGGTTGAAATGGAATTGATTCTTGCTAAGATTTAAATATTGTATTGCAGTAAATAAAGTCTCTTGAACTATTTCGTAAACAAATCTTGTGGAGATGCTTGTTAGATACCTCATTCAGTTTTCCACTGTTCTGGAAGATTTAAGTTTCAGCTTCAGCTCCCTCAGATATACAGACAATAAGTATGATTTTTTGCATAACTGGTATTCTTGAAACTTTCAGCATGCCCAACCTTTCTACCGATCTCTTCGATCTTCAACCTGCATTTGTTCCTACGGTACAAAGTACTCCAGCCATAGCAACGTCAGCAAGCAGTGCCTGGGGAGGTAAGTAGCTTTTGTACCTGAAGAGAACAGTGATGTTACTTGGAATTTTTTCCTCTGTCAATTTACCTTGAACCACCTGAGCACACAACTAAGCCTCTGTTGCCATGCAACTCAGGTATCTCTTCCTTCCACTAGCAGCTGCAGCGGAGAACTAGTAGCTAACAGTCTGGAAGAGAGCTGCTTCTGCATAGAATATATCACATTAACTTTGCTGTCTTTCTTGCTTGGCCTGTTTACACACACTGGCTATTTTGTGATACTGTTATTTCCTTCTGGGTGGTTTGATTTGAACATAAACTTGAGTGAAATGAGGAGACTTAAGAAGTGCGTTCTTCAGAATTTGAAGTGTAACTGGATCTAATTGGGAGAAGGGTTTTTAGCATAAGAAGGACTTCTATTGTCATTTCAGCTTATCTTAATTAAATAGAGTAGTGTGGAATAATACTTTAAAATTATAGATTTGAAGTGGGAGAGTCTGGTTTAGGTCCCTGTTCGAGCACAAAGCGAACGGTGGTTGTGGACCAGTCACTTCCTCTCAATCTAACCTGGATTGTTGTTGGACAAAATTAGGGGAGACTGTTATGTATGCTGTCTTGAGCTCCCGGAAGAAAGGTGGGATGTACATTGAATAATTCAGTACATTATGATTTGAATGCTTTAGGTTACTAGCATTCTGATTACGCTAAAAAGGGTTCATGTACCTATTCCTACATACATTGCCGTTTCTCAGTTGCCTATGCAGAAACAAATTCAAGTGGTGTTCTGCCAGCAAAGTTGAATTTCTGATTGCCAGTCTGAATTGCTTCAAGTGCAAAGTGCAGATAAAATTTTCAAGCCCCCTCTCCCGGCATCACACATTCTGTAGCAAATTCGGACCACTTTTACACATCAGACAAAGCCCTATGTGGTTGCTCGACTTAATGCAGTATATGAGCCTAGCCATTGTGATACTTAAATCATGTTTTGCAGCTTAGCACGACATGTGAACAGAACCCTCGGTGTCCCAGATTTTCAAGAGTTTGGCGGTTAAGATGTGCTTACAATTGAGTGCCACGCAGGGTTTCCTCTTTCTTCAATTCTGCACATAATTAAATCTGCTGAGGCAGCAGCAGAACATTTGACTCGGATGCTTCACCCCGATTCTCCAGATACGTACAAGTAATAGTCCTGATAAAGATCTCAGAGTTTCTCTACTGCACAATTTTCCAGCTTGTGCATTTGCTTTTATATGTGGATAAGAATTCTGTGAGCGACAGGCTCTTCCCGATCTTCCATCACTTAAAAGCCAAGCAAGAGAATTACAACAATCATTTTCAATCTTGGCACCATAATAAAATGGTCTAAGCCTTTGAGGAAAGTGGCTGTCCAGAGTCACCTTGTAGGGGAGATGGACGGCATAAAAATTTAATGAGTAAATAAAAATAAATATTTTAGGATGAAGTTGGTGGCTCCCAAAATCAGTTAACTATACTAAAAGCCTAAAGCAGGGGTCTTCAAACGTGGCCCTTTTATGACTTGTGGACTTCAACTCCCAGAATTCTGGCTCAGGAATTCTGGGAGTTGAAATCCACAAGTCATAAAAGGGCCACGTTTGAAGACCCCTGGCCTAAAGGGATAAATGATCTCAGAATTCTGCTGTCAGAGTTAATCTCTGGAGAACAACAGCAAGAAAACTGGTATGAGTTGCAAACAAATTTAAGTTGGTTGAGACTCAGATTTCTCTTTTTAAAAACAAACAAATTATAACTTTGCTTTTCTGTATTATCCTTCCCTGACTTGGAAACTTCCAGATGTATTGGTTTGCAGCTCCAAGAAAACCAATTAGCATGTTGGTACACATCTGGAGGGCATCCATTTGGGGGGGAAATATCCCTCATCTGTGAATTCTGCAGACTGTGACTATGCTTTCTCTCCTGAATACCACTTGTCTTCTGGTTTTTCTTCTTTCCCTTTCTTGTTATCTAACGCTGTCACCTGAAAGGACATTTCTCATCGACAAACGGTTGTGTTGGGTCTCCACCCCATCTGGATGTCTTTGATATGAAGCCAGTTGAAGAAGCTGTAAAAAGTACAACTCCTTTTGTGAGCTCCACCTTTGGCTCCAAACAAACAGTGGAACTATTTAGTGGTAAAAAAAAACAAAAACATTATCTAATTTCTTTTCCCACCAGTAGAAATTGTAACTGGTTCTGATATATGTATTTCAGTTGAAATTCAGTCTCTGCCTAAGTTTCCACTCAAAAATACGTTGCCATTCTATTTCATTCAACGAATGATTATGGTGATTTTCATTTGGGCGGCAAGTGGCATAATTCTATGAAAAGTGCATGTTTCGTGTTTGATATGTTTTTATAATCAGTAGAATACATTGGGATGCCTTTCATTTACTTCTACATTCTGCACTTAAATGTTGCCTGCCCTTGCTTAGTTTCATCTTTTGCTATCTGCCAAGATGAGTGTAGTGGTCCTTCATTTTCTCCTCTGGTTTTGGGGTCCTTGTAATAGTTTTTGTTGTTCTTTTAGGCTGCAAGTCTGTTTAATTCTGTCAATCTGACCAATATTTTGCTAGGCTACCCTCTTCATTCTGCATCACAGAAAACAACCTCTTCAACAATCAATGTGGACTTCGATGCTGTCTTTGGTGGAAAATCAACTGTAAATGATTTTGGAACTACAACAGGTAAAGTTCTTTTTCTCTCTCCTCATGTCTTTTTTAAAGCTTAGCTTAGCTTTTAGCTTTACGCTTCTCTAAATAATGTAATTTATTAAAAAGCCTTGCTGGAAGATCACCTGCTCTTAAGAGGAGAGGTTTATAATATCTAAACAATTTGCCCATTGACTAATAATATCTCCCATCTTGTACCTTGACAGTGATTCCCTTTTGTAAAGATGTAAAACACGACTTAATAGCTTTACAGAACTTGTTTTGGAATTTAAAAGCTGTGCTGGTATATTCCTATCGTAGCTTGTTAAGCTGTGTTGTGAATGAACCTTGTCTGCTTTTACATGGCCACTTCATATCAGAGAAAAAGTCAAGAAGTCACATTAGCCCTTTTAAATCATGGTATCCTATCCTGTCTTTGAAAGCCATAAACCAGCTTCTTCTATGTTCTATGTATTGCCTGTGCATGACCTTAGTTCTTAATGAGTTACCCTTAATTTTCAGATGATGTATTACAACCAACAGTATCTGCACAAAATCAGAGAGGAAATGTAATTGGGCCACAAAGTGGAAAGATTTTGGCCAATGACCTGGACTCCTCACTTGCTAATCTAGTAGGAAGTAAGTACAAAACTTTTTTTTCAACGTAATTCCATATTTTTATATAAAGGAATCCCCATTTTTTAAAATTAAATTATTTTCATGGGTTTTCTTACAGATCTTGGATTTGGAGGGACACCACCCAAAAAGTGAGAAAACCTACACATTTTTATCTTGAAATAATTGCTTTATATATTGATAAACAGCCCTTATAATTGATACTTTTAAGTCGGCTTTCCACAGCCTGATCCACTGCAGCAGAACAATTATAAGAAGTCAGCAGTTGAAGAAGCTTGCTACATTTTGTTGAAACAAGAGACATTGTAATGTTTCATGTTAGTAAACAATATAGTTTGTTTACCCAAAGTAATGCCTGTGAATATACTCAAACATTTACAGCCTGTGAAAAGCACACAGTCATTTGCTTGCTATCAAGTTTCTGTTCTAATTGCTCAAACAGATCTCATAATCAGAAGATTACCCAGTTGAATAGCATTGTTTGAACAGTGAAAATAAAAAGTTTCGGAATTTGGGGGGGTATTTTAACCTTGAGGGGGAAAAAATACGTTCAAGCATTAACACAGTAAAGGCCTCAGATGTAATACAGGTAGTCCTCAACTTACAACAGTTTGTTTAGTGACTGTTCAAAGTTGCAACGGCACTGAAAAATGTGACTTTACGACTGTTTTTCACAGTTACGACCTTTGTAGCATCCCCATGATTATGTGATCAAAATTCAGGTGCTTGGAAAGTAGTTCGTATTTACGACCGTTGCTGTGTCCCAAGGTCATGTGACCCCCTTTTGCAACCTTCTGACAAGCAGAGTCAATGGGAAGCCAGATTCGCTTAAGAACCATGCTGCTAATTTATCAACTGCAACGATTCATTTAACAACGGTGGCAAGAAAGGTTGTAAAATGGGGCAAAACTCACTTAATGTCTCATCCAGTTCCTTTCCAAGCAAAATGTGTATTAAAACAAAGTGACATTTTTAATATCTTAGATTTTTTAGAAAATCTAAGGTTTGATGCAGTGGTTAAAGTGTGCTGGTTTTGAAACTAGGAGAATGAATTCTAGCCCAATCAATTCATTAAATCTTTTTTATGGTCCTAGACCAACATAAGAAGGATGGAATACAGACAATTTTAAAAGCTAAAAAAATACAGTAAATATAAAATACATAGAGCTAAAAACATTTTAAAATGCTAAAACATTATTATAAAAAAACATTGTATTCAACTCTTCTTATGCTATAGTCTGTGTCTGTAATAAGGTTTTGATTGAGTTCTAGTCCCACCTTAGGCATGAAAGCTTGCTGGATGACTTTGGGCCAATCCTGTTCTCTCAACTCAACCCACCTCACAGGGCTTTGATTGGAAGAAGGGGTATTAGGTGTGTTTGCCACCTTGAGTTATTTATAAAAACAGTAAAGGTGGACTAAAAATCAAATGAACCAATCAATCTGAGGAATGTTAGCAGTTGTTCAGAGGTTTTTGTGACTTGCCCCTAATTGTAATGATGAGAATATGGCAGAAGCCCTGATAGGTTGCTGAATAAAACTGCTTTGTTGTACAATTCCCTTTAGATCTGATATGCAGTGGAATCAGCCTACAGAGAAGAAACTTACTGGGGGTAACAACTGGCAAGCAAAAACAAGCACCTCAACTACGTGGAACACCGTTCCTGTACCTCCTGCTCCACAGATGGTATGGACATTCTTGTAAACAATAGCTTAACGTGTGCTGACATTTTTATTTTTATAAAATTTTAATTTTTAAATTTCAATTTAAATTAGCATTTATTTATTTTAATTTTTACTTTTAAAATGTGAAGTTTGCATTTCTCAAACTATTGTCATGGCGACTTTGAAATTAAAGGGCTGATGTGAAATGACAGAACAGTGTTTCTCAGCCTTCGCCATATTATGAAGGGTGCACTTCAGCTTCCAAAATTCCCCAGCCAGCATGAAGTCTACCCATTATAAAATCGCCAAGATTGAGAAACACCATAATAGCATGTGAAGACTATTAAGATTTGGACTTGAAATAAATGTGCTATTATTTACAAGATTGTCCATTTTGTAAATAAATTAGATGTAGTAATAGCAATCAGAGAGCAAGAAGCACTATGCTTTCATAATGGTGTAATATACTACATAGTGTCCTTCAAAGGATGTGGTTGTGACTTGTGTCATGTCATTTGCTACCATCCTTGAATGCGTATAGCAGCTAAGGTACTTTCAGAAGAAAAGTCTACGTATTTGCAGTATGCTTAATGTTGGCCAGAATGCAGAGAGCTAATTGTTTTTCGTAAAACTACCACTCTTCTTGTATCATAAACTACTTTTGACATTTTTTTGAGATTTACAGTACCGTCAACTGTAATTTGGTATTAAATGGATGAACCTTGGACTTATCTCTTTCCTTCCCCATTTCTGTGCTATGATCCAGTTATGTTCTTCAGTCAGCCTTATTAAAATATAATATCTTTTAACTAACTTGTTTGGTGTTTTCAGAAAAGGTAACACTGTGGTCAGATGTTACATGCAGACTGTTTTGTTCTTCCGTCATAGGTACCTGCTCCAGTAACCTACCCAGTAAATACACCTCAAGTGCCTGTGTATGGAATGGTAAGTTACTTAGGGTTGATAAGTTTATGTTTATATGGTAGAGATACCCTCTCCTCCCCCCAGTTTTAATATCGCATTCTCTAAGATTATGTAGAGAAGGAGTGGCAGAACGAGGAGTGCACTTAAAAGAGGAATCAGCCTAAAATATCTTTGTAGCCTTAAATGGATTAAATCCAACCCTCTTTGAATTCATTTAACTTTTATCTAGTGTCAAAATAATGCTAAACATTAGCTGAGTAGATTCCTGTGCATAGGTATGAGCAATAAATCAGTTTAATTGTAATTTCATGTGTGGTCCTAGTCTTTTGCACCTGATAGCTTAACATGTTCTACATTGGGTAGCATCTGCTTACTCAGGAAGTTTATGCAAGATTCATAATCTTTATATTAAGCACATGCCATATTTGGACAATAAACCTGCATAATAGAAAACTAACATACTCTCTGTGCTGGGATTTTTTAATAAAATAACATTAGAGCTGGGTACATTTGAAACATTTAGAAGACATGCTTTTGGTCTTGCATAATTCCTAAATGAGAAACGAATATTAAATATTTTCTGATTATCCCATAATGAGTAAAGGTGGCAGAGAAGTTTGAATGTATAAATATTGAATATTGTTGAGCCATGTTGATTACCCAATCTTGACTGAATCCCAGATATATAGAACTATTTATTTATTTGTGTGGAAAGCCATCTCCGCAAGTGATTCTGGGCAACAAACCATCTTAAAACCAGTTAAAAACAAATTGCATCACGAATATAAAGATGCTAGCTCATCCAGGAGACCAGATCCTTCACACATTTGGGGGCCTTGTCAGTCAGGTTGGGGCCATCCTAATACCTGGAGGGGAAATGTTCCAGGTGCTAAGACAGAAAAGGCACACCTCCTGGGCCCTGCCAACCAGCATTCCTTAACCAACCCAGAGCATCCCCACTCTGCCAGACCGTTGGGTGGAAACAACTGGGAAAAGATGATCCCTCAAGTAACCCAAGCTAGGAAGGGCTTTAAGATGACAACCAGCATCTTGAATTGCATCCAGAAGCATGCTGGCAACCACTGCAGCTCTCGACTTAATGGCGATTTATTTGTTGAGTAACCAACATCATTTTCTACCTGCTCCATCCTGTGCTAGTTGAAGCTTCTGAATGCAGTTTAAGGGCATTATGAGATACAACCAACACAGCTAAATAATTCTGGGTACAGTCTAAGATTCAGCCAGGATTGATAGGTGGTCATCATGACTATGTTGGGAATACGAGTATACCCCCAATCTAATTTTTCAAATAAACTTAACTAAAATACAACTTGGTTCTACTTCGTTAGACTAGAAAAGAAAATGAACATGACAGTTGCTAGAGTTTGGCATCACTCTCCCTGAACAACTAGTAAGAAGAGCTGCTAGTTTTTTCTTACGCAGTGGTGGCCTGCTAAGGTTGTCACCTTTAGTGAATGCAGATATAGCATCTGTTCCAGGAGTTGTCCAGAGATGGTCCTTCTTTGGAAAATCCTCATGGTGTCTCCTGAATGGAAGATTATGCTGTATAGCAGGGATCTCCAAATTTGGCAACTTTAAGATTTGTGGACTTCAACCCCCAGAATCCCCCAGACCGCATGACCCCTGGCTGGGGAAGACCTGGAGATCCCTGCTGTACACTGTTGTTTGGCTCGCATTTGTGACTGCAGGAAAATGAATTACATTGTGACTTTTCAAGCTGGGAGAGCAGTGAATGACTTTATTCATTCTTCGTTCTACCTTCAGGTACCTACTCAGATTGGAACTGCCCCTATTATGACACCTCAGCCTATGATTTATACCCAGACCGGTCTAAGGCCAAACAATCCTTTTGCACCTATCTCTGGAACACAGGTTTGTGGTGATTTTTTTTTTCCTAAATGAGAATGTGAATGTTAAAATGTTTTGCTACTGGCATTTTGCCACAACCCCTTAAGTGTTCGGTTGATGGGTCTTTAGCTCGTTCAAGTTTTTGGGAAAGATTTTAAATAAGAGTTGGTTAGCACTTCACGGTGAGATTATGAGTGGATTTATAAAAGCAGTACATAGAAGAGGAAAAAGAAACAATAGAATCCTAAGATCCCAGGAGACTCCAGGCGGAGCGAGAGAGAGAAAAACAATAACAAGTTAAAATCCTGCCTTTCACAATGGAGACAGCAAACAAATGATAGCAAGAAGTCAGATTCTATCTGGTTTACAGATTGTGGAGAATTGGGTGAGGAACTGTAAGAAAACAAGTGGAGATGGTAGAAATGAACAAAACACTTCCAATACTTTTAAGGCAAAAAATGGAAAAGGAAACACATAATCAGTAATATGAATAGAAGATGTGAAAAACAGAAAGCAGTGTTGGGTTGTGATAGATCTTGAAGTTGGCCTACAGGCTTGTTTTTCAGGATTTGGCAGGTGAATGTCAAATTCCCAATCATCCAGGTCATGATTGTCCCAAAGGTGCTTTTCAAAAGGCAACTGGACTTTCTTAGCTTGTTTTTCCTTGAAAACATTTGCTTCTCATCCAAGAAGCTTCTTCAATTCTAATAGAGTTAGAACTTATGAAAGTGATATTTAAATTTTTTTTAAAATTGCTATTGTCTTTTTCAGTAGTGGGTCTGTCATCATCTGATGGTGCTAAGAACTACTGCAAGGGCAAAACATGTTAATGTTTGCATCTCTCATTTAACTCAGTTCTCTGAAACTCCCAAATAACTTGAGTATTTTTGCTAATAGCTTTAATTTGACTTTGTTTCTTCTGTTACAGATTCAGTTTATGTAGATCTGCCAAAACAGCAAGATTATTTGACAACCAAATATTGGTAGAGAGAAGATGAAACTTTCAGACTGCAGCCTTTGCCAGAGCTCATACTTGCTCCGCGTATACTATAAAATTAATTTTAATTGCTGTGCTTTAGAGATTCTTTTTATAACAGTCCCTATGGTCTGAAATCATGTATGGGTTTGGATGGGGTCAAAATTGTTTTCCACGAGAAGTTTTAAGTATTTTGAAGCTAAAGGTCATCCAAGTTCAAAAAGAATGTCCTACTTCTTGTTGCTTTTAAAGGCAAGCTTACTTAGGAATCCTTGGAAGGATTTATCTTTAATTTTGAGCCTGTAATAAGCAAGCGGACAGCCTCAAACGTCTATTTATTTTCTCCCCGAAACTAATCACGGGCACTATAGAGCAAAGTTGAGCAATAAACCTTTTAGATACTCTGAAGGACTACCAGAAACAGTAAGTACTAGGACAGGAGTAAATCCCGTATTATGAGTAAAGCTGGTTATCTTGGGAAACCAAGCTGTTTTTCCTCATGTTAGGCTAGCTTCTTCTGATTCATGGATTTTGTACTGTGAGTTTTGAAACGCTGTGAATCAACTTTAATTAAATGGGCCATTAGCATTAATTGAATTGGCCATGAATGGAAAACAAATTAATTGGAATTCAAGCAGAGGGATAGTTTAGCCCAGCTGTAGGGCTACCCTTGGGCCAGGTCAGGGGTGCTGGAATAGCATATTCCTGAGCAGTGTGTGAGATTCTGGTGTGAATGGCCACAGCAGCAATACTTGATGCGAGTAGCATTGTTTTTGACTCTGGTGAGAGTTGACTTCTATCCTGGCTAAAAACAACAACAGCCAGTAAATGGTCAGCCAGGTGTTGTAAGTCTGGGAAGTTGCATTTTTCATTGTGCTTCATCACGTTCCGTGGTGCACTTTAAGAACTGGAAAGGTGGATTTCTGAACGGTCCATCCATGGCGTAGCTTAGTTTTTGTCAACAAGGGAGACAAGGAAAAGATGCCCATAAACTACGTAAGGTAACATTTTTTTAGGGGAAAGAAGTGTAAATAATGTGTAAACCTTTAAGGACAGAATTTCTCCAGAATTGCAGGATTTTTTTTCTTGTTGTTTATCTTTGTAACATTCAAAATATGAATAATTACCAGTTAAAGATAAACAGCTCCAAATTTCTTTGGTATTGAAAAGCTTAAACTATTATTTCTGAAAATATGTGAGAAATTACTGCAGTTTAGGAGAGCATATGTAATGTGATGATGCAGCCTGATGGTCCATAATTTTCAACTCTCCTCCAAAACTGGTGATGATGATGATGATGATGATGATGATGATGATGATGATGATGATAACAATAACAATAATGATAGATTAAATAGTATGGGATTTGACCCAGCTTATTCAGGATGTATTAACAGAGGGAATTGCAAGAAATTAGGATTTAAAATCCCTTTTTAAAATCAAAGAAGAGTTCTAATTAATAGAAGAATTGACTCCTTTATATCACTGCCAGGCTTCTGGTGTTGGGCCCGTTACCACAGCAATAACAGGACAAAGGATATCAAATATTGTTAGTGTGGTTCTTTCGTAGAATTTTCCCCTATTTGGTCACATATTGTTAAAATACGGCAATTGACCTTGCTCTTTCAAGCATTTGCCAAATTGTGGGGTTTGTTCCTAGGAAAAAGGGATTTAACAGCAAAGGGGAAAAAAAAGAAAAAAAACATTTTTGCAGATCAGAATGTCAAATTCAGAAAACCATTTTTTTTCTCTATACGTGTCTTTTGTGTTTGTTAATATTGTGCCAAGAATGTAAAAAAAAAAAGCCTGCTTCAAAAAGGATATACTTGTTTTGTCAAGCTAAACATGATTTTTTAAAGGAAAGAATCATTTTTTACATATGTGTTTGCAATTTGTAACCACTAACTTTGTATGGATTAAATGTGCAAGTGGAAAAAAATGTTTTAGACCAAATCTTCGACATGTACTGACAAAGACGTAAACTGGATGCATGTAATTAAATGTGGAAAGTGAATTTTCAAGGGCTTTTGACTTTAATGTATTCTCCAGATTTGCCCCAAACCAGTATTTATTTTGACCCCATATAATAAGCTGGAGCAATTTATTTGTGGGCTTTGTTTGAATTGATATTTTCATGCATTAATTTAACTAATCCTCATATATAAGATTGTACAAACTTGCCTTCCCATCGATTTTCACTCAATCCAGTTTAGACCGGTATATGTGTTTTGAAATAACATAGGCTTTATAATAAATTAGAAATATTTTATCACAGACATTGTGATCATGTGAAGTTTAACGCCATAATATAAGCAGCAAGCTTTTTAACTCCCAGAGATTATTGTCTAATCATGGAATTATAATGATGTTTAATTTATTATATTTACGGGCTGCAATCTTACAGCAGGGAACATCTTGCAATATCCATCTCATCAGAGAGAGAGAGAGAGGGAGAGAAACTCTCCAGATGAAAGTATGTTCTTATGTTATTGCTTGATATAATATTATGTGTACTTACTGATTTTATTGTAATTATAGTAATTCATAATAATAACCACAATGTTCCCATTGCAACATATTGATGTATAAAATTTCTAATATTTACAAATTCTTCCCTCTATTTAATGTCCAGTACAGTTCATAAAATAGACTTTAATTTCTTTGTAGCTTGTTACTTCCAGCTCAGCCACTGAAGATGCACAACCTATTGTGCCTGCAAAACCTTTAACCAGTTCACACACAACCTGTAACAACCTCTTTCTCAGAAGGTACACATAAGATTGTATTCTCCTCACACCTTTCCTGTGATCTTCTAAATAAACATGGTGTCCAGTTGACCCTGTGAATAACACTGTTCGTGAGCTGCAGTTGATAACATGATGATGTGTTTTTATGCCTTTGAACTGTGTGATTTCTATCAGGCTCTCATCCCATCTTTAACAGGTTTAATTTGAGGCTTCTATTTTTATCATATCCAAGTCCTGGATGTGATTATATTTTAGCTGAGTTTGGACAATAAGCAATTTTGCTTTTGTTCTCTCAAGCAGTGGTCTCTGAACCACAGCTGTCCCTAGTTGTGTATCAGCTGTAAATATTAGCTTTGAAATTGGAAGTAATCTCTAGTATGTAGTTCTCTGGGTGATGTTTAAATCATATTGCTTAGTTACCATACCTTTAATTAGACAAGGTGGGAGTTGTCTGTGTCTCCTGACCAGCCACTGTGTCCTGGAATTGCCCCCTCCCATTAAACTGGCACAAGAATGGACAGTGAAAAAATTGGCATCAGGACACTACACCCTTGGTGGTAGTGCTTGTGACTGAACTGAAGAGCTGACTCTCCAGGACAGGAATTGCATTCATAGAACAGTTTGGCAGAAGTACCCCTGCGTTGAAAAATTGGAGTCTTCCTGTCTCCCTGACGGTGGGTGCAGCACTGCAATTCCTTGCTGCAAGATTGCAAGATCTTTTTTTTAAAAAAAAACCAAGTAGTAGACCTGGGTAAGTGGTCTATGTTCATTTTTATTGCAAGTGTTTCTGCACCTTCGTGCCAGAAATTACCATTGCAGAGGCAACTGTACCATTTTCAACTTCCAGTTGGCTAAAGGTTGTTTACAGTGATTTTTAGTGTTGTTATAGTTGAATGGTCTTGACACGTTGGACAAGTTAAGTGTATATGTTGTGCATACTTAAAACAGTCCCCTCTCCCTGATTTTATATATTTATTTATAGATCGAAGTGAACTTCCTAGAATGTTATCCATCAACTGTATCCCAGCCAAATCCAGGAACACTCCAAGCTGAGACTTAAGCACATGAGCTAACATTGTAACGCACCTGATTTCATATGCCTTAGGTTATCATTAGGGCTGGACAGACCTTCAGAAATAAATCCCAGTAAGTGCTTCGGAGCACAAATGCAACACCTGACTGCAACTCTGTAAAGCACTTGAGTTTGGAGGATTGTGTGGTGGCTCTCTGCTCATGGCCTCAGGAAAAGACGGTGCTGCTTTAAAGAGGGACCAGGAAGTTCCATCTTTGTGCTCCTGAGTGCTCCACAGCAGTGCAGTATATGAACATAATGCATACAAAATTTTAAGGAGAAAAATCATGTTCAGAATTGGCACTTGCCTATCCAGTATTGAACACATCCTTGTAAAATATACTGGTGATGCTAAAGAAGATTAATGTAATGAATGTAATATTTCGCCCATTAACATTTTTATTGCAAATTTTTCTAGTTCTCAAATGTTTGGTATAAGAGAAAGGATGCTTCCTGTTAACGTTCATTTTACACCAGTGGTGAATTTAAGGTTTCTATTTTTAAAAAAAGAAAAGAAAAGAAAAACTAATCCAAAATAAGATGAATTTGCCTGTTTTATGCTACCCGTTATTATTTACTGGGAAATCAACACACTTAAGTCCAGCAGGCCTTATTTGCAAGTAATCTCAGTCTGAAATTGGGACATCCTGGCTTTAGCTGTCAATACTTCTTTTATGAATTGCCAAAATTAAGATAGCAGAAAGAAATGAACTCCCTGAAGATATTCAGAGATAGCATTTATCAAACGTTCTGCCTGTTGCACATATATACACTAATAAGGCCTTGTATGTCAACGTCATTTCTTGTTTCCCCCTTATAATGGTGACATTGGGATTTGGGTTTTTGATTTTTCCAAGAGAAGCAGGATGGATCTGAAGATGGCTAGATGCTTGTTTGGGAACATTTGCACAGCCACAGCTCCGTGTTAAAGCTGTTAGGCAGAGCTGTGGACAATTGGACTGCTGTCTGGCTTTTAGGAAGCTGAGTGAGATTCTAGAAAATGCTGTTGGGCACGCCTAGTGTGTTATTTCAGCACCATGTACAGTGGCAACATAGAATGCTGGGCATGTATGTGGTCTTATAGTCAGTCTTGGCATCCAGAAATGAGGTGACCTAAGATACGCGCTCTCTTGCCTTCCCTCCTATCTCCGTGGGCCATCTTCTAACTACTTTTGCCCCCTCCCCAACAGTTGTTCCCTGATGCTAGAAATTAACTTGGTGTAGAGAAACGTCCTGCAGCTGGTGAACTGCCCAAATACTAACATTTTGGGGCAAAGTTCCTGTGTGTGTCTCCTGATTGGCCTATGGCATGTTGGCATCCCAGTTGAGCTGCCCTTTCTCATCCCACTGTTCTGCCTAGCTGGCCCTACACGAGGGGAAAGCTAGATTTTTGTCATACTTGAAAAAGTCTGTCCTGAATTGAAGGTTCCTTTTTCTAAAGAACACATTTTACAAAGAACAATAAATATTTTTAGTCCTCTGTATATAGTAAGGATAAGTACCATTTTTTAAGGCAAGACTATTTGGGGAGGGGGGGTGTTGAAATGTTATCTTTAAAATTGAATACAGGGTGTACATACAGGAACTGGTTTTGCTTTTGTGGTTTGGTTTGCTCTCTTTTCAGGTGTGGTTTGAGAATTTGTCGGGATATCAGCTTTTGAGTGGAATGCACTGTGGATCAGTGCTTTTATTTGTACATGAAAGGGAATCCTTTTTTTTCCTCAAGTCGTCTACATTTTGAGGATAATGCTGAAATGCTTTGCGTACTGCTCGCTTGTTTCCATTCTAAAGATTATATTTTTGAGTTAGGGAAACTATGTTTTCACTGCAGTTTCTAGAAAATGTTTAGAAATAGAAAGGTTGCTTCTGATTCTGGTGTACTTTGACTTTTTGATTGTCAGGTACCGATTGAAAAACGTATTGTGTCACTCATTTTCTCTATGGCTGTCTGTCACTCATTTTAAATATTGTAATAACTGGTGCAGTCTTTCTTCTCCTTTTGTCCTAGCCTTTCACAGTTGTTTCTGTAGTATTCTCCAAAACTGATAAATCTTTGGGTATATTTGTATTCGTGTATCCAATGGTTGTAGGATTCAGAGCAGGGATGGGGAACTATGGCCCCTTTATGACCTGTGGACTTCAACTCCCAGAATTCCTGAGCCAGCCGTGCAGTATCGTTAAATCTGATTTTGGTTTTTTCCCCCAAAGTGTTTTGCTATGAAAGCCGTAGAAGGCTTGCAGTTTAGCTAAGCTTTAAAGCAGATTTTAGGCCATGTGTCGAGTTGGACTCAAGACTATAGTAGTGGCCTTTGAATCCTGCTGAAAAAGATTGTAATGTGATTCCCATTTAAACAGGTAAGAGTGAAATGAAAGTAACTTCGTCTTCATCTAATCCACCAGGCTGAATTAGTGGAGCCAGACGCCCATCGGCAAGCTTGCAGTGGGGAGCTTTTGAATAGTTTTCAAGATGGTGCTACTTCTCAGCACCCTTTACTGTTCCTCATATTTATGGGGGCTGCTGGGAACTGCTGTTGAGCAACATCTGGAGATCCCCATCTCAGGTACTCTGTTCACTTGGGAAGGCAGGGGCAGCTTCAGCTTTTGTTGCGTATCTGGCAATTGACAACTGTTTGAGCTTCTCTATCTAGATCATGGGTGTCAAACTCGCCACGCCACATGACGTGTTGCAAAGTATTGTGACTTTTTTTGCATTGCCAGAGCTGGGATGATGCAACCAGCCCACAGGCCGGCAGTTTTGACACCCCTGGTCTAGATCAATGTTTCTTAATCTCAGCCACTTGGGAAGACTTCAGCTCTCAGAATTTTCCAGCCTGCTGACTGCCTGGGGAATTCTGGGAGTTGCAGAGTCCAGACATCTTCAAAGTTGCCTTGGTTGAGAAACACTGATCTATTCTAGATGGTTAATGGGCAGAGTTGGAAGGGCACATGAAACAATAAAGGTCACATTTCCTACTTTCATTTTTAAACCGTTGTCAGGTAGAACAGGGTGTGGATTAAGATACTGATAGGGAGTGAGGGGGGCCAGACCTGCCCCACATGCACGTGCAAAAGAGAAAAAAACAATTC